>NC_089587.1:183781959-183921959 GCF_019320115.1 Miscanthus floridulus | reverse complement strand
GGCATGGTAAAGACCCTATGGCCAGCTACTTCCATGAATTTAGGCTCAAGGTTGCGTGATGTAGATGCTTTGATGGCACTACGGTCTTGGCGCTGCCGTTCTACATCTTAATCTTGTAGACATTGTTCATATGCTTTCTCTGTAGCCAAGCACCATCGTTCGATATCCTAACAAGCTAACTGATACCGCTGACACTCCTCCCTGCAGTGTTGGGCGAGGTTGAGCTAGGCCTACCGAGCTCTATTCTTCTTTTCCCTAGCTGTCCTCTGCTTGTCTATTTCTCCGTTGGGTGGCGCTGTGTCCGAGATGTCGAACAAGGCTTCTTCTCCATCTTGGATATCTAGTGGAGTAGGCATAGGGATCTGAGGTGGTTGCCTAGACATGAAAACTTCTCTAGAGTGCCTCATGGCCGAGTGAGTTCCAGATTCTACAGTTGTCGCGGTGTCCAAGATCTCTGTAGAATCATGATCGTTGTTGTCTACTGGAAGGGTGCTGCCATCCTGATAAGTCAAGAGCTCCACCATGCCGACTAGACAAGACAGATCTGTTAAAGAAGTGTCAGGTCGAGCACCCGACCAATGGACGATACCTCCTTTGGGTGTGATGAATAAAACTAATCCTCTCTAAGCACCCGTAATAGGGGTCTCTTGCTCAAACTACATGAGGGAGGTGATCGTAGCTTGATAGATTGAAGCTGGGTCCTTGAGTTCGAGTGGAAAACAAATTGGGTCTTTGAGCTAGACTTGGGATGGGATCTCCAACCTAGACAAAGGTGACGTGTTCGAGCGGGGGTCATTGTTGATGGTGACCTCCTGATTTCGAGTTGAATCAGAAATTGAGAGGTGAGAAAACTTCTCGACGAGTTGATCTAGTGTGATCATTGAGACATCTAGTGAAGCTTGAGGCATCAAGATCTCCATGAGATGGCATTGGAGCTTGCCGTTGTCATCTACCTTGCAGATCTAGGAGCCAAAAACAAAGGTGGTTCCCACCAAGAAAATCATGTCGTTGAGGTCCGTTGAGCTCTCGATCACGAAGTCACCGAAAGCCCCTACCTGGCGTGCCAGCTATCGATGTTTGATGACTAGCAACCCGTCATGAGGGTACCTAGGATGATGTTTGGAGGGCTTCGGCATACGTAGAACTCGACGGTAAATGCAAAGAGATGAATGATTTATACTGGTTTGGGCCCTCTTGTCGAGTAATAGCCTTACATCCAATTAGCATGTAGCCTTTTGCGGCAGATTGATTGTATGATTGTTAGGGTTATAAGGAGGTGTGTCGTACCTCTCTTTATATAAGGGAGAGGGTAAAGGCACGTATCTAGTCCTAGTCGATTACAAGAGAAGAGTCCTAATCCTATTTCAGAGTCTAGCGTTCATAGTAAATCGACTAAGTGGATCTAGAATAGCTTGAAGTCCACGCCACCTTGTCTCGCGTCCTTCAATAGATCATGGGCCATCCTAGGGCCCATCCAGGTAATACCCCCATGGGGAACCCCTAGGACCCTGGTCCATCATCATCCTTCTTCTATCTTTCTTCTCATTCTTCTCTTCTTTGTCATCATCATCTCTATATGTGTCGTCGGTCATCACATCTCTGAACACTTGGTTTGGTGTCATTATGTCCAAACCACTCCTCACTAGAATAGTGACCAACATGCCAAATCTTGCGGTAGACATCTCAAGAACTTGTGAGAAAAGTCCTTGTCCTTCACCTCTTCACCCAGTGCTTTGAGATCATTGACAAGCACTTGTAGCCTATGAAATATCTCTAGCACATTCTCATCATCCTTCATCTTAAAATTAGCAAACTTCTCCTTGAGAAGGGATGCCTTGGCCCTTTTCACCGCTTGAGTGCCCTCAAATGATTCCTCCAACTTCTTCCATGCATCATGAGCTATCTCTAAATTCTTGATTTGCTCAGATGCCTTCTCATCAATAGCATCATGCATAGTACTAAGAGCAATGTCATTGTTTTGGAGCAATATTTCTTCGGCCATGGTGGGATGCTCCAGATCGGCTACCTCAAATTTGGTCTCTACCACCATCCACACGTTTCTATTGATTGACTTGATATAGGTGGTCATCTTTGCCTTTCAATATGGATAATTTGTGCCATCAAATTGGGGTGGCTTCTTGGTGTTGTTGATTTGAGCTATTTTAACACTGTGGGTTGTTAAGCCTCAAATCACGGTGACCACAGCTTCGATACCACTTGAAAGGTCCAAAATGGCTAGAGGGGGGTGCATAGCCTATAAAAATTTCTACAACAACACTTAAGCCAAGTGGTTAGACAATTAAGTGGCGAAGCGAGTGTTGCGCTAGCCTATTAAAAATGCAAGCCACCTATCCACAATTCTAGTAGCTATGATCTCTATCTCACACAAGGGCTAAGTCACTACTTACTAAGTTAGTGAGCTCTCAAAAACTAATTAAAGAGCCTCACTAACCAAACTAACAAGACACAAGCCAGCTCTCAAAACTAGATACACTAAAGAGCTTAGCTACACTAGAATATAAATACAAGAGAGAGATAGTGTGGTTATACCGATGTGGCAAGTGACAATCAATCAATCACAATGAATACCAAATGAATTCCTCGGAAACAAGATGACAATGATTTTTCTCTTGAGGTTCACTTGCTTGTCGGTAAGCAAGTCCCTATTGTGGTGATTCACCCACTTGGAGGTTCATGCACTAATAGGCATCACACGCCTAACCCACAATCAGGTGCCACACAACCAACACAAGATGGGGAGATCACACAAGCCACACGCAATCCACTAGAGTTGCCTTTGGTGCTCCGCCAGAGAAGGCACAAGAACCCCTCACAATCACCGGGAGGTGGCCAAGAACAATCACCAACTTTTGTCAACACTCCTCTGCTACTCCAAGCCCTCTAGGCGTCAACAGACACCAAGAGTAACAAGAAAACCGCAGCAAATCGATCCCCAAGTGCCACTAGATGCAATCACTCGAGCAAATGCACTTGGAATCACTAAATCTCACTTTGATTTGCACTATCAAGCAAGGAGATGAGTGGGAGGGTGTTTGCTCAGCTCAAAGGATGCTATCACATGTAAGAATGACAAAGAGAGAGAGCCAAACACGCCAAATCTCTATTTATAGAGCCCCCAAAAAGTTATAGCCGTTATGCCCTCTGGGAGGTCTAGACCCAGGTTCCAGACCATCTACAGTGAAGGTCTAGACCCCTGGATCGCACCATGTGTCCCCATGTTCAACCATACCCGTTAGATCCCAATGGTCAGTAAATCATCGTGCTGTCTGCGTGGAACTAGACCCTAGATCCGGACATGGTCCGGACCATCTCCCATCAAGGTCCGGACCCTAACAGAGAGGATCCAAAGAGGGAAAAATGCATCCAGACCCGGTCTAGACCCGGCATCTAGACCCTCACCAGAGTCCGAAGCCACCTTCGTTTCTCCCTCATGTGTGACTTCACTAGAGCCGGACCGTCACCTCTCGGTCCGAGGCCGCCACAACCCCGAGTCTGAAAGCCGTGTGCCCAGGGCAGCTCGCGACACCCCCAAGGCCAGATCGTGAGCCCTAGGTCCAAGAGACCCCCGCGCCTTGGGTCAGAGGCACGTGCCCGTGCACGAGCATGCCTGTTAAGTCATGTGGTGCCTCCACCAGACCCACGAAACACTTGGTCATTGAACCCGCTCACAACCACGGTTCCAAAGTGCTGCCTTGAAGCCGTACTCGGCCATGCCACTGTCGGTCCCTTGCACAATCCCACGGCCTCTAGGGGCTAGAGCCACTAGCTCCCAGCGTCGTGCCTCCCTATGACTCCACTACCTACAGCTAAATCCATGATGCCCGAGCGGACCTGAGCTCGATCGAGCGTTCATGCGTGCACGCTAAGCCATAGCCGTACCCGAGATCGAACCCGCTAGCCTCCCACGGTCCGCTACGTGCCAGCACAAACCCATGCTATGGCACGTAGTCTTGTTGGACCCACAAGCGCTTAGACCATTGGACCCGCAAGGGCTAGGAGCGGACCCATGCACAACACGGTCCAAGGAGGCAGCGCCAAATGGGGTTCGAGGACCGCACCCCCTGAGCCTGTTGTAGAAGACAAGGACCAGACCCGAATCCCTTGAGTCCGGTTGTCAAGGACTAATACTAGGGTACCCAAAGAGGAGGAGCTCATAACCATCAACATTGATTCATCCGAGCAGTCAAGAGCGCGACTACAGCACCGACCGACCCCCAGGTGCGTGGACTTCACCTCATCCGCCCTCTGGGGGAGGGCTCCACCTTGCTTGACCTCCAGGGGTTGCTTGCTCCGCCTCATTCGACCCCTAGGGTGGCCTCCACCTCGACTGACCCCCAAGTGCATGGACTTCACCTCGTCTACCCTCTAGGGGAGGGATCCACCTCACCCAACCTCCAAGGGTGGCGCGCTCCACCTCGTCCAACCCCTGGGGCGGTCTCCACCTCACTCAACCCCGAGGCCGCGGGCTCCACCTCGCCCAAGGGTCGGGCTCTGCCTCGCCCGGCCTCTAGGTGCGCGAGCTTCGCCTCACTCGACCTCTAGGTGCAGGCTCTGCCTTGCGCTGGCCTCAATGTGCATGGGCTCTGCCTCACCCGACCTCTGGGGGCAAGCTACACCTCACTCGACCTCTAGGTACAAGCTCCACCTCGCCCAGCCCCTAGGTGCATGGGCTCCACCTCACCCAACCTCTGGGGTAGGCTCCGTTTTGCCCGACCCCTCAGGCGCAGCTCCTGAAGGAAGCTCATGCTGTCGCCAACCACTACGGGCCAAA
The DNA here is from genome assembly GCF_019320115.1 of Miscanthus floridulus. Lineage (NCBI taxonomy): Eukaryota > Viridiplantae > Streptophyta > Magnoliopsida > Poales > Poaceae > Miscanthus > Miscanthus floridulus. Next base: position 183,917,167 of record NC_089587.1, on the reverse strand, counting down.
AAGTACAACCCAAGGTCAAACTTGTGGCATCGTGCACTGAGCAGGCACATCTCAACATGACCCAACCACGACATGTCATTCTAGGGAACTCACATCACCAACAGTGACGGACGCATGGTCACTATGCTACCTACTCCCTATACGGCCGCTGACCAGCACGCTGGTTCGCCGCGTCGCCCACTGGGGTGGAATGGGATGGCACGACCCTCTGACAATGCTAGGGCATGGCATCGGTGGTGGACAGGCGCCCAGCATGAAGCCATCCCTGTCACCATCTGTAGTGTCGATGGGACCCGCACAAAGGAAAAGAAAGGCCCAGTGGTCCTGGAAGCCTTCCTCTCCTGGCCTCTTCTCCCTCTTTCTCTCTGTGTAACCTGCTCATCCCCTTCATCTATAAAAGGGGAAGCAGGACATCCTAGGAAGGGGGCAGTTCACCACTCTACACAGCTACAGACATCAAAACACATGCCCTAACACACCTTAGGAGCACACGCACATCAGAGACTTGGGACATGTCCCTCTCTCACTTGCTTGTAACCCCTACTACAAACTTTCAGTGCTAAGTAACACGAGCAGCAATGACGAACTAGATGTAGGAATATTTTACCCAAACCAGTATAAATGTCATGTCCTCTAAGCACACCATCTGAGCCAGACGTGCAATATTCGAAATTTACTCGTTGGTGATTACTCGAAACACCGACAGTTGGCTTGCTAGGTAGGGGCCTTTTGCGTGTCTCAACATCCACACTAGGCCTCGGATGGCTAATCACATCGTCAGCTGGGTCCCATGCACGCACGTGCGTTTTAGGGACCTGGACTTCATCATCATGGCGGAGGGAGAGTTGGCGCTGGCTCTTGTCTCCATCCAACCTCTCCACTTCACCGGCCTCGATGTGATCACCAAGGCGCTTTAGGAGCTACAGCTCCACGCATGAGGGCCCCACACCCCAAGCGGTGACCAGCTCCTCGTCTTAGACTATGGGAGGTTAGAGTGCCAGCTTGACGCCTTCCTAGGACCCCGACCATCCTAGGAGGACCTATGCCACCTCACATTCTCGTTCACCAACGTCATGGCACAGCTTGCCGAAGGAGAGCTGCTTTCCTCGAAATACCTCATCTAGAGCTCCCCGACAGCGCTCCTGTCTAGTCTCCACAACGCCGCAAAGACCATTGGCCACCTTGTGGCACAACACACGCCTCCATCCCCTATGAATGATGAGTTTGTGGGGATGACCGAATATGTCACAGAGTCTTTCCACGACCTCATCACAGGAGAAACGGAGTCACCCTCCACCTCTGACTCTAGCAGGGGGAGCCATCACCCCTCTCATGAATGTTTCATGGCAGGTACCCCTGAGGGTCATGTCAAAATCATCCATGAGGCAGAGGCTACCCCAATAAACAACCCCGATGATGAGGTCGAGGGGGATGCAGGGGCCCTGCCCCTCCTACGGGCGGAGCAGATGAATGCCTGGCACCAAGAGCTCGAGGAAGCATGACTCCAGCTAAAGCAGGAACGCGCAGAGCTCGAGCGCCACGAAGATGGTGGGCGCTCGCGTGCCATGGCCATGACATGAACTGGAGGATCATCAAGGACAATGAAGCCCTCCCACGCTTCCCCTGGGTGAGCCAAAACATTGATACCGCGGTAGCCTTGTTTTGGGGGCTTCTGGGGCCCATGACAACCGAGGACCATCGGGCCCATCACGAGATTCGCACGCTACTCGAGCGTGCGGCGGTGCAGCAGGCTAAGAGCTCGCTGTCATGACGACACGAGCTTGACACTAGCCAGCATGCGCCCTCGGAGCGGCCCAACATGGACGTGTCAGTCCACCAGGCGCCACAAGGCGGCAAGCCATGCACCATGGTCCTGGTGCATGAGCATCTCAGCCGCAACCGTGACGCACAGGACAACCTCGACGCCTGTAGGCGAGCCTACTGTGATCCAATGGAGGGAGCTAGCCATGGCTGCCACCCTCATCATGGCGGACACTATGATAGCAGCGAGGACTAAAGTCCAAGCCCTAGCCTACCGAGACCTCAGGCCTTCAGCCGACACATCCTCAACGCCGCCTTCCCACCATGGTACCAACCACCAACCAACATCCTGAAATACTCTGGGGAAATGAACCCCAGACTATGGCTCAAGGATTATCGGCTCGCCTGCCAATTCGGTGGAGTGGATAATGATGATTTCATTATCCGCAACCTTCCATTGTCCCTGGCCAATTCTGCGCGAACATGGTTGGAACACCTTCCACCTAATAGAGTCCAAAGTTGGGTGGACTTAAGAGAGATCTTTGTGGGGAACTTCCAGGGCACGTACAAGCATCCTGGGAACCCATGGGATCTCAAAAACTACCGATAGAAGGCCGGGGAAACCCTCTGTGGGTACATTGGGTGCTTCTCCCAGCACTGCAATGAGCTTCCCAACATTGTCGATGTCGACATCATAGGATCCTTCCTATCTGGGACCACCTACGAGTCCCTAGTTCACAAGCTAGGACATAAGGGCACGTGAACCACCAAGGAGCTCCTCGACATCGCCACTAGCCATGCCTTGAGCGAGGAGGCGGTCAGAGCGATCTTTGACCACCTCAAGAGCAAGGCGAAGTGGGACAAGGACACCGGCGAAGGCACCTCCAACCGTCCCATCAAGAAGAAGAACAAGCAATGGCACAAGGGCTCACTCGTAGCCACCGCTGACCATAGGGGGTGATAGAAGCCCACCGTGGGTACCCCAAACCACTTCGAGAAGCTACTTTAAGGGCCATGCTCGAACCATGCTTTCCCCATCAAGCATCTATACAAGGACTATGGCCTCATGAAGCGGTTCTTGTCTGGAGGCTTCAACAAGGGGGGGCATGGGAAGGATCCCAGGACGACCATGGACGACGCCGAGGAGAAGGATGAGAGCTTTCTAATGTTGGATGGTTGCCACATGATCTTTGAAGGGTCGGTGGCCTATGACTCCAAGCATCGCTAGAAGCATGCGCATCACGAGGCCTTTACGGCCGAGCCAGCCATGCCAACCTTCCTCCGATGGTCGAAGTCTACCATAACCTTTGATCAGACCGACCACCTAGAATGCGTCCCACAGCCGGAATAATATCCGCTCATGGTAGACCCGATCATCAGCACGAAGTGTCTCACCAAGGTACTGATGGATGGAGGCAGCGGCCTCAACATCATGTACGCCGAGACGCTCCATGACATGGGCATCGACCGATCACGCATTCAACCGACCGAAGCGCCTTTCCATGGCATCATGCCTAGAAAGCAGGCCGTACCACTTGGGCAAATTGATCTGCCCATCACCTTCGGGGATCCATCCAATTATAGGATGGAGACCCTCACCTTTCAGGTGGTTGGGTTCCATGGAAACTACCATGCCATCTTGGGACGTCCATGCTACGCGAAGTTCATGGCCGTCCCCAACTACACCTATCTAAAGCTGAAGATGTCAGGACCATGTGGGGTCATCACCATCGGCACCTCCTTCCAACGCGCCTACGAGTGCAAGGTCAAGTGCTATGAGCATGCCACGACAATCGTCGCCTCCAAGGAGCTTGCAGCCATCAGGAAGGAGGTCGCTGAAGAAGCACCCGACCCCAAGCGGTCGGCTGGGTCTTTCGAGCTAGTGGAGGGTGCCAAGGAGGTCCTCATAGACCCCAGCGGCTCCAAGGGCAAAGTGATGTGCATTGGCACCATGCTTTCCTCCAAATAGTAAAGTGTGCTCATCGACTTCCTCCGCGCCAACAGAGACATCTTTGCTTGGAAACCCTCGAACATGATAGGCATTCCGAGAGAAGTCACCGAGCACGCCTTGAAGGTTAGGCCAGGCTCCAAACCGGTGAAGCAGCGCCTGCGTCGCTTCGACGAGGGGAAGCACAGGGCCATCGGTGAGGAGATCATGAAGCTTTTGGTGGCCGGATTGTGTGTTAGCCAATCCTGAGTGGTTAGCCAATCCTGTTCTTGTATGAAAGAAGAGTGGGAAATGGAGAATGTGTGTTGACTACATGGGTCTCAACAAGGCGTGTCCAAAGGATCTATTTCCTTTGCCACGGATAGACCAAGTAGTCGACTCTACATCAGGGTGTGAAACCCTTTGCTTCCTTGATGTGTACTCCGGGTACCATCAAATCATGATGAAAGAGTCCGACCAGATCATGACATCTTTCATTACCCCATTTGGATCATTCTGCTATGTTACAATGTCGTTTGTTCTGAAGAATGCAGGGGCTATGTACCAGCGTTGTATGCTCAAGTGTTTCGGGGACCTCGTCGGGCGAACCATTGAGGCCTATGTAGACGACATCGTGGTCAAGTCCAAATAGGCTGACCAAGTCATAGCCGACCTTAAGCAGACCTTTGCAAAACTTTGAGCAAACGGCATTAAGCTCAACCCTGAGAAATGTGTTTTTGGGGTCCTGAGGAGTATACTACTAGGTTTCATCATCTCCGAGTGTGGCATCGAAGCCAACCCAGAGAAGATCTCGGTCATCACAAGGATGGGCCCGATTCAGAACATAAAGGGGGTACAACAAGTTATAGGGTGCCTCGCCGCACTCAGCCGCTTCATCTCACAACTCGACGAATGAGGTCTCCCCCTCTATCGGCTTCTAAAGAAGGCCGACCATTTCAAATGGACGCCCTAGGCTCAGGAGGCGCTTGACACGCTCAAGCAGCTTCTGACGAAGGCTCCGATCCTAGTTCCTCCGACCGATGGAGAACCACTTATGCTCTACATTGCGGCCACCACGCAAGTGGTCAATGCTGCCCTGGTGGTATAGTGAGAAGAAGAGGGGCATGCCCTCAAAGTACAGTGTCCCATGTTCTTCATTAGTGAGGTCCTATCTGAATCCAAGACCCACTACCCACAAATCCAGAAGCTCATGTATGCCATCCTCATCACTAGGAGGAAGCTATGCCACTACTTCAAGTCACATCCAGTGATGGTCGAGACCTCCTTCCCCCTTGGCGAGGTCATCCAAAACTAGGATGCCACGAGAAGAATCGTGAAGTGGGCACTCGAGCTGATGGGTCAAGGCATTTCATATGCCTCCTGGACAGCCATCAAGTCCTAGGTGCTGGCTGATTTTGTTGCAGAGAGGACCAAGGTCCAAATGCCACCATCAGTCATTGGCCAGGAGTACTGGATGATGTACTTCGATAGATCGCTGATAAAGAAAGGAGCTGGCGTGGGGTTGGTCTTTGTTTTGCCCCTTGGGGTACGCATGAGGTACATGGTTCGCATCCATTTCCCCTCCTCCAACAATGTGGCTGGATATGAGGCGCTCATCAATGGCCTGCGCATCGCCGTCGAGATGGGTATCCGGCGCCTCGATGTCTGGGGTGACTCCCAGCTAGTTGTTGACCAAGTCATGAAGGAGTTGAGCTGCCATGATGCCAAGATGGCTGCATACTATCGAGAAGTCCGCCAGCTGGAGGACAAGTTCGATGACCTTGAGCTCAATCACATCCTAAGGCGTCTTAATGAGGTGGCTGACGCGCTGGCAAAAGCGGCATCTGGCCAAGAGCCAGTGCCAATGGGCATCTTCGCCAGCGATTAGCACAAACCCTCGGTCCACTACGAGGAGACGGAACAAGCCGAGGACAGCCCCCCTGTCCTGGGCTCAGGGGCTAACCAGCCATCGGCTCCATTCGACCCTGAGGTCATGGAGCTTGATGAGGATCTAGCGACAGAGCCTGACCCTCTAGTTGACTGGATGACGCCTTATCTTGACTGCCTCCTCCATGAGGCACTGCCGGTGGATAAGATGGAGGCTTGGCGGCTCACATGCCACGCTAAGTGTTTCGTCCTTATTGAGGGCAAACTCTACAAGCGAAGCCACACTAGGATCCTACAGCGCTGCATCCCTGTCGAACAGGGGAAGCAGTTGCTGAGCGATATCCGTGGTGGGGTCTACGGTCACCATGCCATGCCTAGAACCTTAGTCAGAAACACATTCCGGCAAGGCTTCTACTGGCCGACCATAGTAGCCGACGCCGAACGGATTGTGCGCACCTATGAAGGGTGTCAATACTACACTTGGCAGACCCACTTGCTAGCCCAAGCACTCCAGATGATCCCCATCACATGGCCGTTCATGGTATAGGGGCTTGATCTGGTTGGACCTCTCAAGAGGGCGCTCGGGGGCTATACGCACTTGATTGTCACTATAGACAAGTTTACAAAGTGGATTGAGGCTCGACTGATCTCCGTGATCAAGTCCGAGCAAGCCGTGTTGTTCTTCCTTGACATTGTCCATCACTTTGGAGTCCCAAACTCCATCATCACGAAGAATAGCACGTAGTTCACCGGAAAAAAGTTCCTCCAATTCTGTGATGAATACCACATCCGCATCGATTGGGCCACCGTGGCGCACCCCCGCACGAATAGGCAGGTCGAGTGTGCAAACAGCATGGTCCTGCAAGGCCTCAAGCCTAGGATCTTCAACTGGTTGAACAAGTTTGCCAGTCAATGGGTCGCGGAGCTTCCCGCAGTGCTCTAGAGTTTAAGGACGACCCCTAGTTGGTCCACTGGCTACACACCATTCTTCATGGTCTATGCTTCTGAGGCTATCCTCCCAACCGACCTCGACTACAGAGCACCAAGGGTTAGGGCATATGACGAACAGGGAGCCGAGGCATCCCTTGAAGATGCCATGGACCAGCTAGACAAAGCACGCAACGTCACCCTCCTTTGCTCGGCCAAATACTAGCAAGCATTGCGCTAGTACCACAGCCGTAGAGTGTGAGGTTGGGCCATCAACATCGGGGACCTAGTGCTCCACCTCGTCCAGAGCAACAAGGACCACCACAAGCTCTCTCCATCGTGGGAGGGACCGTACGTCGTCGTGGAGGTACTCCGACTAGGCGCCTACAAATCAAGACCATCGATGGCGAAGTCTTCGTCAATGCCTAGAATATCGAGCAGCTATGTCGCTTTTACCCTTAATAAACGCACACTTTCTCTTATTAGTTTCGCTATCAAACTCTGTGATCTTTAGTGTGCCCGACCCTCTCGCGCGTTAAGACCCAGAAGCGAGGTTTGCGGAAACAAACACTGAGTAAAACTGGTTGGACTGCGACAAACCTATGCCCCGATGGCTATGACGCCTTTGCTCACCATCGTGATCATAGTTTTTTCTGCACCCTGGGCTTTTCGGCCTTAGCTATGGGGAGAGTCAGTCACACAAGTCGATCAGATGGTTCAGGCCGCTGCCAAGAGACAGGTCGCCCTTACTTTACGCACATTTTCCCATATTAATTTCGCTATCGAGTCCTCGACCCCAACAACGGCAAGGGGGCGGACCTCACTTAAGGGCCGGCGAGAGTGCCTATTCGGTAGACATTCTCTATGCCCGACCCCTCCTCACATTAAAAAACTAGAGGCAAGTTGTGCGGAAACAAACTCTGAGTAAAACTGGTCAGACTGCAGGAAACCTACGCCCCAGCGGCTATGGCATTTTTGCTCACTAGCGTGATCCGAGTTTCTATCCCCACATCCTGGGCTTTAGCCTCCGCCTTCCTAGGAAGGGTTTGGAGGGGTCCACCTATGAAATCTCCATCAAGGAGAGGTCGGCAAGTCGCCCAAAGTCGATCAGACGGCTTGGGCCATGGCTGAGAGAAGAGTAAGGAGCAGTGGGGGTTCCCCATGCAGGTTACGCCAATTCCATCACGAATGACGAACCTGGACCCCACATGGACATATCTGGTAAAAACTCCTCGAACCTGTCGCTCGAGCCATCGAGGTAACCTTACCAACCCACTTTTCTTTTCCAGTACAAGATCATTCATTCATCCATACTCATGCATGCATTCATACATTTATTCATACATTTATCCATACATCCAAGCATTGTATATGCAATTGCTACATCATAATGCTTCACGTCGCATCACAAAGTGGTAGTCATCTCATTCGACATGAGCGGCAACCGATCGAGGTTCGAAGGCCAGCCCACGAAGGGCTCGAGGCCACCTCATGTCAACTAGAGCCAGGGGAGAAAAACATAGATGAGCCCCAACAGCCTTGCCTGACCCCGCTCAGAAGCGAACAGTGACATCTAGGCCTTTCTTGTTCGATCCTAACCTCGAGCCAAGCCCATAGAATCTCCATCGAGGTGTGGCCAGTGGGCCACCTGAGTCTCTCTCTGGAGCAACATGGGCGTCTGCTAGGAGGCGGGTTAAGGAGTAGTGGAATGTCACATATGAGGGCTATGCCGACCCCCTCAGCGAATGACGGACCCAGATTCCACTCGAACATGCCCGTTAGCGAGCTCGCTGAGCGTGACACTCGAGCCATCGAGGCAAGTGTCGTTAGCTCAACCCCTCTAGTTGCAGAAACCATGGACGGGGTGGCACATGAAATATGACCGACCCCTACCAAGCCCAATGAGGCTCGGGGGCTCAAGCCGCTGACCCTAGCTTGGGAATCCAATTGACCGGGGTTCGAAGGTCGGCCCACGAAGGGCTCGAGGCCACCTTGGATCAAACAGAGTCAGGGAAGAAAACACAGATGAGCCCCAGTAGCCTTTGCCTGACCCGCTTAGAAGCAGACAGGGTCATCTCAACCTTCTCGTTCAATCCTAACCTCTAGTCAAGCCCATAGAATCTCCATCGAGGAGAGGCCAGCGGGCCACCTCAATCGCTCTCCGGAGCGACACAGGCATCTGTCGGGAGGTGGATAAAGGAGCAGTGGAGTGCCACATGAGGGCTATGCTAACCCCATCATGAACGATGGACCCGGATTCCACTCAAACATGCCTGTTAGTGAGCTCACTGAGCGCGTCACTCGAGCCATCGAGGCAAGTGACGTTAGCTCATCCCCTCCGGTTGCGGAAACCATGGATGGGGCGACGATCACAAAGATGAGCCGACCATTGACTGGACCCCTACTACATGCAGGGGCACAAGGAAAGTAGGACTCGCAAGGAGACCGAACACGTGGTCGTAGAATGATGGCTCAGATCCTAGGGAGGGGGTACGCACGAAAACAAGAGATGTTTTCTCCTACTAGTTTCACTACCCTCTCCTCAATCTTTAGTGACACCCGACCCCAGCAACGGCAAGGGGATGGGTCTCACTCAGGGGCTGATAAGGGTATATATACACCCTTTCTAAAACAATCGCCGTGCTCGACCCCTTCCTCACGTTAAACCTAGTGGCAAGGTCTGCGGAAATGAATGACTGAGTAAGGCTGGTCGGACTACAAGAAACCTACGCCCTAGAGGCTACGGCACTCCTACTTACTAGCCAAATTAGAGTTTCCCTCCTACACCTCAAACTCTATGGTCTTAACAAATGAAAGAGTCAGAACGCATTAACCCCTTTTTCACACATAAAAAGGGAGAAAAAATAGATTCGATCAAACGAAACAAAATGATAAGTTTGTTTAGATAGTATAGAGGGGTCAAAACTTGTCCACTTGTTACAAGAATGATTGCCCAACCTATCTGGCTAACTAACCCCTTCGGGGGAGAACTATGCTCTCTATCCTGTCCGCCCAGTCCTGTGAAAGGGGGCCCACCGCTGCTTCCATCTCCTCTAGCTCGTTGACTTCATAGCCGGGTGCGTAGCCGTGGCTCATCGTCTCTAGATCGATGTTGTCCCCATAATGAGAACGAGCAATCATGAAGGATTGATTGACCTCGGCACGAAGGGCATTCCTCTCGAGCTGGTGCACCCAAGCCGTGATCTCTATGGCATGGGGCGAGAGCGAGCTGGTCCCCTCTGACCGCACCACCTCAAGGTCGTCGCAGACCACTCTGAGGGCAGCACTCTGGATACCAAGTTTGTCGCTCTCCGCTTGAAGATTCCTCCTTGCCTCGGCAAGGTCCACTACCAGCACAGTAGAAACGCTCTCGGCCTCCAGCTTCTAGATTGCTGTGCTTTTGAGCTTGGCCTAGAGGGAGCTGACCTTCTGCTGCACGTCGTCATGCTCTTAGTAGGCCTGGTCACACTTTCAGAAAGCCTAGTCACGCTCCTCACGAGCTACGCCACGCTCCGAGTGGAGCCTCTCCAAAGTTTGGAGCAGCTCATCCCGCTCCTTACGTAGCCGAGCGACCGCTGCGGCATCCGAGCTTGCCCTCTTCTCTAGGGCTATGAGCTTCTCCTCGGCCCCTAGCTTTAGATCCCTTTCCCTCTCAACCTCGCTCAGAAGGTCAAGGATCTTCTAGCAGGTCTCGGCGTCCTTCTGGAGCAGCTCGTCCCGCTCCTTCCTGACCTTGGTGGCCTCCTCCTCGTCCCTCCATGACCTCACCGATAGGGCCTCGAACGCCTTCTCGGCCTCGTCATCGTGTCGATAGGCCTCGGCTGCCCGCGACCGAAGACTGTCTCCCTCCTTGATGAGAGGAGTCAGCTCGGCCACCCTCTGCTGGGCGGCAACTAGCTGAGTGGTCACCACCCCATGTACCTGCCCTCCTCGACGAGGTGGTCCCAGGTCTCCTTCTATTGATGAAGGAACCAAGACTTCCCCTGGCTATGAGCTATGAGGGACTGTGGGAAGATGATGGCCCAAATACAAAAAGTATATAGAGAACAAAAAAGGGCAAGAAGCAGGATCAAGCAAATACCCGGCTGGAGGGAACGACAATATCGTGCAAGGCACCCCTAGCATGGTCCAGGGCTTAGAGCACGGACATGATCCCCATGTCAAGGCTCTCCCGCTCCATGCTCTTTGTGGCGTCATCGAGGGTGAAAAACATTGAAGCTAGATTCTATGGATCTGCCCACAAGAGCAGGGGCACGCCCCGCGTGGGCGAACCGCTGCCCACCGACATCAGGGCCAGGGACAACTCCTCGCTAGCTCCAGGCGCCACTGACCCCTCATAGCGTGATGTCTCCGCCAGGGCTCCCCCTTCGGTGATGGAAGGGGCCAACGGTATAGACGCCAACCTCTCTCCTAGCACCATGACGTTCAGGGACCCCTTGGTCACATCCCCCTCTGTTAGGCCCACACCAGTTGTCGTCACTTGGGCAGCCGATGGTGCAGGTTGTGCCGGTACCTCGAGCGCTGCCATGGTTGCGCTCGGCTATGGCCCGCCTATCACAGCTGCCGCCACCTCAACCTGTGTCAATAGGGTCCTGATTGGCTACGTCACGCTCGCCACGGTCGACACCACGAGCGCGGTCGGTAGCCCTGTCTACCCCATCGTCGGCAGCCGTATCGTGACCTTCGCCGGCTGCTCAACGACCACCGAAGGTGCCCCTTGAGCCCCTGTATCCGCCCATCCCGCTGAGGGCACGGGCGCCACCATGGGAAGCGCCTAACCAGCCAAAGACATAGTCGCATTGGCGCCACTCCCGCCCGAAATGGGCATGGCGCCAGCCGACGGCTGCCGCCTCGCTTGAAGGGCGACGCTCTTCTTCGGCACCAACACTAAAGGATTAGGCTGCCTCCCGACACTGCAAGAGATGAAAGGCATAAGTCATGATGAAATCTGACCAAAACAGGGGAAAACAGAGGAAGTGACAACTCACCTCAGCACCATCGGGTGGCAGATGCATTTTGGGGATGAACCCCCGACTTTTGCTCCCCCTCATTAGAGCGAGGCCATTTCAAGCCCGCCCCCTGCTCCTGGGCAGAGGGACTTGCTCCCCTTGGCTCTTGGGGCACAACGGTAGAGCCACCCACCTCCACCGGCACCTCAGGCGTGATGGCAGAGACGTCCGCCCTTGTTGACTCCTAGGGGAGGCCGACGGTACGTCTCGCCTCTGCCAGCTCTCCTGACATACCCTCCCCTCCATGGAACAGGAAGGGTCCCGATGCCTGCAAGGACAAACTAATACCTATTAGCGCTTCCTCGTTCTCTAGGATGTCCCACTCGACATCATCGACTACCTCGTCATCGTCCCCATCATCATCATCATCATCACTATCGGTGTCCTCCCCTCATTCCCACACCTATAGCTTCCGCTGCTTCTTCCTTTTCTTGTCCTCCTTCGCCTTCCTCAGCCGCTCACCCTCGGCGCGATTCATCGTCCTCATGGCCGGATCCCCCGCTAATGGCGCCAGGTGATCCATGAGGATGAGGACCCTCGGCTGGCCCCGCCTCTCTCAAAGTTAGTATTAAGGGGTCAGGAAATCAATCGAAGAAAAGGCAAGAGAAAGGGACACTTACGAAGACGACGTGGCCTGGCTCCGGCCGCATCGGAGGATGCCCCGGCATCGGGTAGATAAAATCGAGGGGGGCACCCATGTTGTCCCATGAAGGCTCCATCGCCTCGTTGATGCATTGTGCAATCTCGGAGTTGGGGAGCATCCCCTCGGTGAGCGCCGTTCCATCGAACGATGCCTCGGGCGCCATCGCATAAAGCGGGAGGGCGTGCGTCATCAACAGCGCCACCCTCCTCACGTGGTAGGCCCTAATGACACCCGACCCCTTCAGGTCATTTTTTTAGGATGTGGATGGTGGTGATGTGGTCCTAGATCTTCTTCTTGTCCTTCACTGGGACGCCCCACCTCCTCCATGACTTTGGGGCCTCTTCGATCAGGTGCCTGGTGAACTCCGACAGAAGGGTGATGTCGTCGTTCTTAAGGTAGAACCACTACGAGTGCCACCCCTTGTTGGACGTCGAGAGCCACATGGATGGGTACTAGCCGACCCGATTGTTCCAAAGATGGATGTCGGCGCACCCCATCGGCATATGCATCTCCTGCCTGCCGCTCTTTTCCCTCTTCTTCTGGGGGGTGACGGCGAAGAAGTACCTCCACAAGTTGAACTGGGGGCTGATCCCTAGGAATCTCTCACACAGGGCGATGAACGTCGCCATGTGCTGGATCCTGTTGGGATTGAGATACTGCAGCTCAATCTTATAGTAGTGCAGCAGCCCCTGGAGAAATCTGTGGGCGGAGGATGCGAACCCATGCTCATGGAAGTGGACGAATGACACTACATAGCCATCGGGCGGCGATGGCAGATCCTCCCCGCTGGGCAGGAGCCACTCCTCGGCCAAGGTCTACGCGTGGAGAAGACCGCGATGGATGAGGCCCTCCATGCACTAGAAGGTGATGTCAGAGCGGCACCACGGATCCATTGGAGATGGGGCGGGTGGATGCGAGCTTGGTGGTGGTTGAGATGTGGAGGCAGGAAACCTAAGTGATTGGTGGTGGCAGTCGTGGCTACGGAGGCAAGGATGCAAGGTATGGAACCCAGGGGGCAAACCCTTTGGTTTTATAGGGGCAATGGGTGCAAGGAAACCAACCGCCCGCCTAGATCTCCACGCCTGCCTCGATCTACCACAACATCTCGCCACAGGACGTGAGCACGCAATCTATGTATGTTCCTCTTGGAAAACTCACCGGACATTTCACCTTCCTGAATGGACTATGACCCATCATAGGTAAAAGGGATATGGATCTAAAAACACCTCTATGGCCCGTCTGGGCCTAGGAGTTCGTAGGTTGGCCCATCGATGAGTTCAACAACCGATCCAGGTGCCTTTAGATCGAAAGGTGGAAAGGGATGGGCCTGCTAGTGGCTAGTACACGGGCGCATGAGTGCCGTGGGCATCCCGGCCCACGTTTGAGTCTTAGCCGATTACGATCCATGGTTTTTTCCTCGAAGAAAGGCACGTAGCCCTCGGGACCGGTCAAACGGACTCGAGAACTATATGGATTGACCGCTGAGAAACTAGAGTCGGTCACCAAGCTGACCCAAGCCGGATCCCCACGAATGGGATGCCGAGGGGCCCACTCAGACTAGCCCATTAACGGCTCACCGGATGCCGTGACTTGTCCTTAGAGGACAATCATGGCACTGCTCCGCCCCTCTATTTTTATTAGAAAAACACTTGATGGAAGACAATCGCAAAGACGAACCGATCCTCGACCAGACCCTGCTATGGGAGGGGACTCGAGGAAGGGGAATCACAGTCCCTAGGTCACACTGTGGGTGACAAAAGAAGGCCAAGGCCTTCGGAGTCCTCCTGGTCAGAAAAGCCTCCAAAGGAGTATTCTACTCCTCCATAGGCTCGGGGGCTAATGTCGGGGACCAATATTAGGGTACCCGAAGAGGAGGAGCTAATAACCATCAACATTGATTCATCCGAGTAGTCAAGAGCGTGACTACAACACCGATCGACCCCTAGGTACGTGGACTTCGCCTCATCTGGCCACTGGGGGAGGGCTCCACCTCGCTCGACCTCCAAGGGTCACGCGCTCTGCCTCGTCTGACCCCTGGGGCAGTCTTTGCCTCGACCGAACCCCAGGTGCGTGGACTTGGCCTCATCCGCCCTCTAGGGGAGGGCTCCACCTCGCCCGACCTCCAGGGGTCGCGCGCTCTGCCTCGTCTGACCCCTAGGCGGTCTCTGCCTCGCCCGAACCCGAGGTCATAGGCTCTACCTCACTCGACCCTTGGGGCAGGCTCCGCCTCGCCTAGCCTCTAGGTGCACGGGCTCCGCCTCGCCCGACCTCTGGGAGCAGGCTCCGCCTCATGTTAGCCTCTAGGTGCACGGGCTCCGCCTCGCTCGACCTCTGGGGGCAGGCTCTTCCTCACCCAACCTCTGGGTACAAGTTCTGCCTCACCCAGCCCCCAGGTGCGCAGGCTCTGCCTCACCCGACCTCTAGGGGTAGGCTCCGTTTCACCTGACCCCTCAGGCACGGCTCCTGACGGAAGCTCATGCCGTCGCCAACCAGTACAGGCCAGAAAGTACAACCCAAGGTCAAACTTCTAGCATCATGTAGGGAGAGGGCACATCTCAACATGACCCATGCCCGCGGCATATCATTCCAGGGAACTCACATCACCAACAGTGACGGACGAGTGGTCAATATGCTGCTTACTCCCTGTATGGTTGCTGACCAGCACGCTGGTTCGCAGCGTCGCCTGCTAGGGCGGAATGGGACATCACAACCCTCTGACAATGCCAGGGCATGGCATCAGCGGTGGACAGGCGCCCAGCGTGGAGACGCCCCTGTCACCATCTGTAGTGTCGGTGAGACTCGCACAAAGGAAAAGAAAGGTCTGGTGGTCCTGGAAGCCTTCCTCTCCTGGTCTCTTATCCCTCTTTCTCTCTATGTAACCTGCTCTTCCCCTTCGTCTATAAAAGGGGAAGTAGGACATCCCAGGAAGGGGGCAGTTCACCACTCTACGTGGCTATAGACATCAAAACACACACCCTAACACGCCTTAGGAGCACACACAAATCAGAGACTTAGGACCTATTCCTCTCTCACTCGCTTGTAACCCCTACTACAAACTTTTAGTGCTATGTAACACGAGCAGCAACGATGAACTGGATGTAGGGACATTCTACCCAAACCAGTATAAACCTCGTGTCCTCTAAGCACACCATCCGAGCCAGATGCGCAATATTAGAAATTTACTTGTTGGTGATTACTCGAAACACCGACACCAGTCTCCCTAAACTCAGGGTCTGATCCCCTTCTTCTTCCTATTCTTTTTCTAATAATTCAACTACACCACCCTTGATTCCAAAATGCTAACAACAAAGTGTTTCACCATAGTGCACGTGTGTTAGCATTTTTCCAAGTTTTTTTCAAGGGTTAATTTGCTAGCTCACTAGGTCCCAATGCATATGCATGAATCACTTCACCTAGTGGCACTTGACAACCATTCTAACCGAGATTCTCCCCTCTTGATAGTATGGCTATCTATCCTAAATGTGGTCACACTCTCTAAGTGTCTTGACCACCAAAACAAAATGGCTCCTATCAATTATACCTTTGCCTTGAGCCCATTTTGTTTTTCTCTTTCTTCTTTTCCAAGTCCAGAGCCTGATCACCATCATCACATGTCCACCAACATCACCATGGATTTCATCTTGCTCCACCACTTGGATTGGACCATCCTATCTAGTCACACACTTAGATATAAGGATTAGTCCAAATAGGTTTCATCAATTATCTAAAACCAAACTAGGGCTTTCACATATAAATAATTTTACAAGCACAAGTGGAACTAGGTGAATTATAAACAAAATTTAACACATGTGATGATGATTTACCTCACTTTGTCATGCTTTTGGGTGGAATGTTGATGGTCAAAACGAGTGTTAGTGACCGTCAACAAGCTCCCCCAAGCTACCCCTTTGCTGTCCTCAACAAAGATGGGGGTTTAGCATGGAATAGGTGTTTGATCAGGAGTTGCTACTATGTAACGCCCTACAGAAACTTATATACAAACAAATATTATGTCTCGAGTTGAACATGTTAGCACTTAGAAATTCACCATCAGTTTTAGCAATGTGGAACTTATAGCTTTTACCTTAACACAAGCAATTACAAGAATGTGTAGCTAGATAGATACTTTTTCCTACTTTGGTTTAGCTCAAACTTTCTGGAGGTTTTCAATAAATTTTGAAGAGAAAACTTGCCTAAGTTCCTTAGATGGTACACTCAAGTCACTCAATGGTGTTTGAAATCTCACCAAGGCCATGGTTCTTAGCCTTAATTTCTATCCTAAAGCTTATGTGGAGCTCAAGGTAGGGGATAAAAGCATAGCCTACTTGAATTGAATATATTTCTAAGTCAAACACTTGGATCACAAGGAGCAACAAATCATACTAATTGATCAAGATGTGCATGTGTGTGGTATATTTGGTGGAAGTGGTACTCCTTTGAGAAGCTTCCCTTCTCTAGCATACTTTTGAGAGGGCATGGCTACTTTTCTTTTTCTCACTCTCTTCTTCTCTCCTTTTTTTGAACACTAGAACTTTTTGCTCTTTATTCTCTCTCACTTTTTTCTGCAACCCATGCCTCTCTTTTTGATGAAAGATAGCTAGAGAGGTAACTTTGATTCTCATAGAGCAATAATGAATGGAAAGCATATGTGGTTGCGTATTCCCAGTGTAGGAATAGCATAAGTATGTGGGTGTACGTGATCTTGATCAAAAAGCATGACAAGTTTCTCTACTCAGATCAACGAGGCTTGAAAAAGCTCAAAACTAACAAGCAGTTTTTATAGTGGTTTTATCATGTATGAATGAATATGTAATTGGCTTTGGTAGGAATTTATCACCATTGAGGAACTTCTAGCAAGAGAGTTTTAGCATTTTGCAAAACAAAACTCCAGGTTGTTTTTACCATCCCTCAGATAGGTTCAAAGATTTACTCTAATCTTGGCTACAACATTTCTCACAAGAACTTATATTTGGTTCTAGCATTTGTAACCCACAAAAGCATTCAACTTAAGATGAACTCTAAGTTACCATGCTCAAAACTTAAGAAGTATAAGGTTGTATGCCAAGCTTTTGCAATGTATCACAGAGCAACTATTTATCATCTCCAAATAAATTATCATCATTTTATTAGAGTAGAGTTTCTTTTAAGATAAATTTCAAGGCACTCCTCTCTACGATCTATGATCATGAATATTGACATGTAAAACAAACATGAATGTAAAGAGAGGGTTTAAGATTTTTCATACCTGAGCGGGGAGAGATGTCTCCACCAAGCTTGCCTTTTGTATAAGTTGGAATGTCTTCTGGCGACTCTTTTGATTCTTTCTTTATTAACTAACTAATACTACTAGAATGCATAAATGACTAAATGACTAACCTATTACTAATAGATAACTTATTCAGTATGACTACTACTGAATATTATTTTTTTATTTTGTTATTATATATATATATTATATGTTGTTGTTTTTTTAATGCAAACCCTATCCTAACATGCATAGCTACTACATGACTTTATTTATTAACATAGAGTAGCTTAATGAAACTAACTAATCATGTAATGTAGATCAAATTTATTGGAAATTTAAATATGAGATGCAACTAATGAAAGGCAGTAAATATGCAAGGAAATAGAAGACTTACCTGTTTGACGGGCTCAAGGTTATTCTTCCTTGAGCGGAGGTGTTTCCTCTTTTTCCACCTCGGAGGACTTGTTAGGATCAGGGGATGACTAATTTGAGGACGGATCTTTCTTTTTATGCCACCTCTTTCTATTCTTCTTCTTATTGACAGGTTTCTCTGGTTCTCAAATCGGCTTTGGTTTCTTCATCTTGATTCTCTTTGGATGCTTCTTTTCTTGTTTCTCATCAAAAAAGAGTTATCCAGAGGCAAAGCAAATATTTTTTTCCTTCCAGCAAAGTGGAATTGGATTTGCCCAAAAGCCACATATATACATGCATTTGTAGTATTAAGGAAAGGATGACCAAGGATTAAAGGTGTATCCTCGGTGTTGCCCATGTCTAAGATCATAAAATCTATTAGAACATAAGCACTCCTAACTTTAACTAATAAATCAGTGGCTACTCCCCTGAGATAACGGGTGGATTGATCGGCTAATTGTAAGTAAACTAAAATTGGAGCTAAGGTAGTGTAGAACAATTTATCATAATTTTTCTTAGACATTATGTGAACACTAGATCCTAGATCACAAATGGCATTATGAAAAGTATGGAGTCCTATGGAGCAAGTAATGATGGGGTACCCAGGGTCACCTTTCTTAATAGAAAATCCCCAACCATTTTCAGAAAAGTCATACCTTGCCATAACAAGGTTGGCTGTCTCCATGGTTCCTTCGGTTTGCCAGGAATTCTATCTTTTTCATAGGATGGGATAGCAGCAGCAATTTGAGCTAAATGGGTTTCTATCAACTTATTGAAACTAAGTTGATTCTTTAAAGCAGAAGAAAACTCATCCAATTTAGCATTTATATTTTCCAACATCTTGTCATGAGCATGCAACCTTTTATTAATGCTATCAGTCATTCTACTTTGACTATAAATAAGATCTTTAAGGAAAGCAAAACTATTATTACCTTGATTATTCATGCGTTGAGAAGAGTAATAATTGTTACCTCCTTGATTGTTGGGGCGCTGATTCCATCCTTGATGTTGTTGTGGATGAAACCCGTTGTTGGTGTTGACGAAGTTAAGATCCTCCTGGGTCTTGGGACAGGAATTTTTCGAATGTCCAACATCTCCATGGACTTCACAAATCATGTGGGATTCTATGTCTTTGAGTGCCTCTTGGGCACTCACCTTCTCATAATGTTCTACTCGCTTCACAAGCAGATCCATCTTAGATGCAAGCATGTCAATTTGTTTAACTGAATGCATACCTCATTTATGGGGTTGGAGTCGATCGTCGCTCCATCCTTGGTTGGAAACCATCTTCTTGATCAGTGTCTTGGCATTTGCAACACTTAGCAAAAAGAATGCTCCACTAGCAACAACATCTAAATGGCTCCTATCTAATGGCACTAATCTATGGTAGAAGTTCTAGATCAAAAGCCAGTCTTCCATGCCATGGTGTGGGCATGTAGAGACGTACTCTTGCATTTGTTCCCAAGCTTCGGGAATCGACTCATCTGCTAGTTGTTGGAAACTAGAGATCTTATTGCAAAGAGCATTAGTCTTCCCCATAGGGAAAAACTTGACTAGGAAAGCGTTGGAACACTTGTCCCATGTGTCTACAGCATTGCGGTTAGAGTAAAACCATTGCTTAGCCTTTCCTAACAAAGAGAAGGGGAAATGGCGAAGATGTATAGCCTCTTGGTTCACTCTCCTAATGGTGAATGTGCTACAAATCTCCAAAAAGTATTGGAGGTGAGCATTTGCATCCTATTGGGCTTTCCCACAAAACAGATTAGCTTGAACCATCATAATTAACGCTAGCTTAAACTCAAAGTTAGCGTCCCCATTGATAACATTGGGTCTGGTGGCTATATTAGCAGCCAAGGGTGTAGAAAAATCATGAATGGACTTATCGCCCATGATCGTGTAGGGTAGTGATAGGGTATGAGGAAAAAAGGATAAACTACTTAGGATAACTAAAAGACTAGTTAGCAAGACGAGCAATATAAATCCGAGGCTAGTTGCCTTCCCCGACAACGGTGCCAGAAATGCTTGTTGATACTTCTTAACGACTAGTGGAGGAATTCCGCAAGCACACACAATTATCGTGTAGCACTTCGCTCGGTGAGTACCGAGTGTCGAATTTATATTTTCCCATAGGAAGGCGGAAGGCTAGAATTTATATTTGTTGTTAGGATTGCTAAGGGAAGCCTAAGTGTATCCTTGGTAGGTAAACGAAATGAGTGGGTTGTGTGTAAACTACCTACTAAACTACTAAACAAGCTACACTAGAGATAGCTAGGTGGGAGAGCGAGCGATTTATCTTTCAAGTAACTAAGAGTAAACTAATAACTAGGAGAAATGTGCTAGTGCTTCGGGGCACAGCCCGCCTACCAACTAGGAGAGTTAAATAGACAAGGTCCACCACGAGTCCTATGATTTAATAACTAGACCTATCGTGGTGGAATACAGAGGATGGAAAAGGCTGTCACACTTGCCACCTACCACGTTCTATCCGGAAGCCTAGCCGTATCCACAGGTAATCTATAGCCTAAGCACCACGCTTAATATATGAACTTACTACTTCGGTCCGAACTCTGATGAAATGAGATCCACAGGGAACCAGTACTAACGAATAGCTACTAATTATAAGATAACCTATGCTACTAATGCCAAACAATAAGCACCTAAGCTCACTAATGATGAACAATAATGAACAAGTACTTAAGTAAAGCAAAGCAATAATACTAGAATAAAGTACTAGAAATAAAGTACTAAATAAAGTAAATGCTAAATGAAAGAATTACAAAAGAGCTATACCAGACCCAGAACACTCTTCTGGACTCCGAGAGAAGCTCCGCTCTTGCTCTACTCCACTACTAGACTACTACACTATAGCTAATGCTAAGCTAGAAAGCTAAGAGGAGCTTAGAGTTGAATGGGGCACTTCCCCACCGAGCTCCACAACCCCTATTTATATTGTAGAGTGAGGGGGTACTTGTAGGTAGCAGGTAAGTCGGTGGCCACAGGGGGGCGGCGGGCGGCGGCTAGGGGGCGCCGCCCGGCCCTTGGATGCACCGTCTCTTGATCGTAGCGCTGTGGTTGGCTCCCAATAGCGGTTACTTGGACAGCACATTTCGAAATTTGGGCAGTAAGGCGGTTCCAAGGTTGGTTGGAGGCTCCTAAGCCTATGGCAATGGGCCCATGGATCCATGGCCTCTTTATCGTTATCATTGATGTAAACCGACTTAAAACAACGCATGAAAGAGCTTGTGGAGCAGCTCCCACGGATCGGTGACATGGCCAGTGCCAAGGTGGCACCGAGCGGCGCCCTTGTGGGGCTGACCGGCGTGGCATGTGGGCCCCTGGCCCACCTGCCACGTCCACTTGACTCCCAAGTCCATATTTGTCACTAATTTGGCATATTTTTGCTTAAATTTCCTGCATACAAATAATTCTACAAGCACAAGTGGAACTAGGTGAATTATGAACAAAACTTAACACATGTGATGATGATTTACCTCACTTTGTCATGCTTTTGGGTGGAATGTTGATGATCAAAACAGGTGTAAGTGACCGTCAACAACCACCAGTGCAGAGCCTCTTTGCTCCTTGACCCAAGCCTGCTGCACCACCCCTCTAAACCCTTGAACATGCAGCCAGTGGTTTTCAAATTTGAATGAAGATTTTCTCGATACCCTATCCAGGCATGTGAGGATGATCGGGCAGTGGTCCGAAACTCCAGTGGACATAGCGTTGAGGGCATAATTTGGGAAATTCATCTCCCACTCTGAGTTGCAGAATGCTCAATCCCGGCGGACCAGCGTCGGATTCTCCCTCTCGTTTGACCAAGTGAATTATCTGTTATGAAGGCAGATCTCTAATAATTCACAATCGTCAATAGCCGCTCTGAACTTTCCCATTAGTCTTTGATTGAGGTTAAGATTGTTTTGTCGCTAGCCTGGTAGATTAGATTAAAATCTCCAGTGATCAACCAAGGCACTCCAGCAGCAGGTTTTAACATGAGCATCTCCTGTAGAAAATCCTCCTTCCTTCTGCCATCAGACGGGCCATAACAGGTGGTGATCTTGAAGGTCATGTTAGACATCAGGACTGTTACAGTTGCAGAGATAGTATACAGCCTATTTTCAATCTGAGTCATCGAAACTATATCTTTGTCCCATCCCAAGAGGACACCACCCCTAGTTCCATCAGCATCCAGGGTGTGACAGGTAGAGAGTCTTTGGCCAAGAGTGTCAAGTATAATCGCAGTAGTCATCGTGTCTATTTTAGTCTCCTGTAGACACACTACTGCCGGTCTCGCACAGCCTGTTGTTTCCTTGACCAACTCCCTATGCGCGGCATCGTTCAAACCCCTCACATTCCACCTCAAGATGGAGAGTTCACCACTAATCATGGAAATACTTGAGCAACACCATTTCATTAACACGAACTACCACAACCAGTACAATCCAGATAACTGAGGCACCCAACCTCCTGCAGACTCTCAACATGAGACTACCACCACCACTACAGCTACAGATCCACATCATACTCAGGCGTACACACATGCCTGTCCTACACGACTTCCTCCTTAGACACCGACGAACGCTAATGAAAGGAAACAATGGACCGGCACCACAGGCCGGACACAGGCCCTGAACTAAGATACAAAGGTGTTGCTCTAACATAGATAACTTGTGGCACTCCTGTCCTAGCACCCAGCCAGTCACTCCATCATCCCCACCACTTCTGCTCCACCTTCAGCAGCCATGATCTGTGCCGAAGCTGCAAGTGCCGGCCCGCTGACCAGTGAAGCTAGTCAGCATCCTAACAGCCTTGATCGCCTTGTCTGTCATTGGGGTCTGGAAGGAGCGGATGTATGCCTCCATAGCCTGCTCGCCAATCTCCTCAGTTGGTCCAACCATCTCGAAAGCTCTGACTAGTCTATGGGATGCCCTCTTGGGCACCGGAACCGAGCAGGCTTGAGCTATCTGCCTTGAGCTGCGCCTCGTAGCTTCTGTCACCTTGCTCCTTGCACCCGCTTTCCCTCTGGTGGCAGCAGGGGGCACCGGGTCTGGCAGAATAGGCTGCTCACAGGGCACAAAGATACTGTCCACAATGTTGTTCCGACGTTCCTCAAGAATCATGTCAGCCACCTGTGCAGTAATACCTGCAGCGATGGTCTGGCCTCCGACTTCCTTGGTGAGCTGAACTCCGGGATTCTAGCAGGATTTTTTTTTGTCAATTTCAGCAGGCGACTCATGGCTAATTTGTCATCAGGCCTGCTGTCACCGAAGACACACTAAACTATCTATCTATCTAGGTTCCATGGGCCATGGCATTGGCATGTTGTGCACCACTCCAGCGAAACCTGACTTACTGTCGCTTGATCGCTGCAATGTATGACCTCCTGATTGCATGCAAGCTAATGGCTACTTCTCTCATGTTCATTCGTTCTCTTGGCGATAGACGCGTGCAAGAAAGAGCAACTTGCACCACTGATAGCAAGCATCGATAGATCTCCTGTTCCGCTTCTGGCACTGTTTGTATAGAGCACTTGCATTCTTCTTGGAGATGAGCATCAATTTTACCTAATATTTTATCTGGAAAGTTGCCCTCCACGAAGCTAACAATGTTGAGTTCATTCTCAAACATCGGGTCAGTTGGCCGTTTGCCTATTACCATCTCCAGAAGTATTATTCCAAAACTGTAGACATCCCCACATGTTGATGCATGAACACTTTGACCATACTCTGAAAATAAAGTATATAAAATCCTCTGATTAGTTCCTTAACTTTTTAAGAAATGAGTAAAAGATTGCCTTATGCAAAGGTTTGACGTGGCAATGGATATATTATATACACACCTGGAGCAATATATCCTATAGTTCCCATCACAACAACCGAACTATTTGTTAGAATAAACTATTGCTTTCCTTGTGTGAACACAGTAAGGGAAGACGGTGCCGAAAAGGCCCCCTGCTGTGATACTGTAGCCACTGCAGGTGCAGGCGCCACACGGCTCACCTACAGCACTGTAGCCACATGCAGAGGCCGGCGCAGAGTCAGCCCTGTATGTTATCTAGTCACTGTTGCAGCAGGGCAGCTGTACTGGAACTAGATGGATAGAGTTGTATAAATAGACTACCACGGCAACTCAGTAAAGAGAGTTCAGATTTTGCCATCTCCCATACAGGACTTCGGCCAACGCCGGTGTCTTGTACTGTGTGTGTATGCTCTATTCTCCCTCTTCTTCAACCTCTGGCCATAGTGTGTGGGAACGGACAACGCTTGTTCGTGGTTGGCTTAGCTAGTGGGTGCTCGGCAACACTAGCGGGTGCTCGGCAAGACTAGTGAGTGGTCGACTCACCTGAGCCGGTGATCCTGTGGGCTAACACTATTAAGCCCAGGATGTCCAAGAACTGAACTATTAAGCTCAGAATGTCCACCTGTTGACCTAGAATCAAGAACTAAACTTGCAATGCCAAAGTCTCCCAAATGGGCATTCATATCATCATCAAGAAGGATATTAGTTGGTTTTAGATCACAATGGACAATCGGCCTCCCACAGTCGTGGTGTAAATATGCCAAGGCATCAGCTATGCTGACAGCTATGTTGATTCTTTCTATCAAGCCCAAACGTTTCGGGGTTACGCTTGAAGGTTTGTGATGCAACCATGTGTCAAGATTCCCATTCTGCATGAACACATAAATTAGAGCTTTAAAATCATTCCCATTGTTGTCTATCGTTGAACATGCCGTTAGGATAGGAAGAAGGTTCTGATGACGGATTCTACTCAACACTTCACATTTGTATATATGAAACTTTTGTCTGCGCATCTCATCCCAAGGTCAAAAACCTTGATCGACACTTGCATTTTAGCAAGAGTTATTTTTCCTTTGTAAACTGAACCATAGCTTCCTCTTCCAATTAGGTTTAACTCACAGAAGTTTCCTGTAGCTTGGACTAGATCATTGTAAGAAACTTTAGGGAATTGCTTGCCAAAAGAAAACAGCAATAAGTATGGCCTTCCTGATGTCTTCTTCTTCCCATGGAATATAATGTATGCCAGCATTATGAGTGTCATGAAGCCAAATATTGGGATCAATGTTTTGAACAAATTGTTTATGCCTCCTACTCTTCTAGAAACAACTTGGCATGAAGGCACATGAAAATCAATGGGTCCTCCACAAAGTCCAGGATTGCCATTGAGTGAAACAACTGTAGCATTATTGAATAAACTGTTTCTTGGTATTTCTCCATTGAAATTGTTGTAAGAGAGATCTAATATAGTGAGAAGCTCTAGATTATTTAGGTAAGCTGCCATGGGGCCAGACAAAACATTATGGGAAAGATTGAGCACTCTCAAACTAGCTAGATTGCTGAAAGTGGTCGGGATGTTTCCTGTAAGAATGTTTTGGTCCATTTGGATCATCACTAGCTGTTGGCAATTCCCCAAAGTTTCAGGAATTTCCCCACTAAGTTTGTTTGATGAAACATCTAGTGAGATTAGCTGTTTAAGATTACCAAACTCGACTGGTATGTCCCCTTGGAAGTTGTTGTAGCTAAGATACAAATGGTTCAATTGTTGAAGGTTTCCCAAGCTAGGTGGTACAATGCCAGTGAATTTATTTTCTGTAATAGACATATCTATCAAATGAATAAGATTGCCTATAGAAGGTGGGATTGTACCCACAAAGTAGTTGTTATGGAGGCTTAAACGCTGTAGACTTGTCAACTTTCCGATCCATTCTTCAATTGTACCGGTTAAATTGTTATAATCAAACGAGAGCCTAATTAAGCCACTAAGTTTCCCAATGCTTGAGGGGACTTTTCCTGATAGGAGGTTTCCACTCATTAATAGTTGTGTGAGATTGGTAGACATGTTAGATATTGAATTTGGTATGACTCCCTGCAGCTGATTAGTAGACAATGAAAGTACCTCTAGAGACTTACAGTTTGCCAGCTCATCAAAGAATTCCCAGCCAGCACTATCGCTTTCTTCAAGCAATGTTTATCTCAAGATTTAAAACAGATAGTCCTGGCATATTTCCGAATATGTCTGGGATTTGGCCAGTTAACTTATTGTTGGACAGATCTAATTCTGTTAGACCTAAAGCATTTCCTAGGGAAACTGGAATATGTCCTTCAAACATGTTGCCTCCCAAGTACAGGATTTGGAGATTAGGAAAGGCATCATCAATGTCAGGCGGCAATGTGTTACCTAGCATATTTCCCGCCAAGGACAATTGTTGAAGAGACGACAATTTAGAAAGAGTACGTGGGATTTCTCCTGACGGATTATTTCCGTTGAGATACAAACTCGCTATGTTTGGCATTTGCCAAAACTCATTGGGAATTGGCCCGTTCAGTTGATTGTATGAAAGATCAACTCTTGTCAAATTGGTGAGGTTACCGAGGACTGGTGGGATGACTCCAGTGAGATGATTTTGGTGAAAGCTAAGACCTCTTAGCTTGGCAAGAAAGCCTATTCTAGAAGGAATAACACCCGTGAGGCTGTTACTAGAGAGATCTAGACCGACTAAGTTAGAACAGTTTGTAAGTGTGTCGGGAATCACACCTTGCAAAAGGTTGTTTCTCAACACAAGGTATTCTAGCTGTTGGAGTTTGTTAAGAAGAGGTATGGGGCCATGAAAGCTATTATTGGTTAGAACAAGCGCAATAAGCTAGGTCAGGTTTCCAAGGAAGGAGGAGATTTGGCCAGCTAAGTTCTGGCCGGGGAAGATGAGCTGCGTGACGCGATATGGCCGGGTTAAGGTGCAGTTAACACCATTTCACCGGCAGAAATGGATGCTGGTGTTCCAATTGTTCAAGGCTCCATATGGATCGTAGGTGACGCCGTTCTTGAAATCGACCAATGATTGAAAATCTTCGCTGTTCTCGTGAACTGTGGAGCAATGAACCTTGCCAAGTCCATAAAACAGCAGCAACTACGGCAGTACTATTACTATTAGCATGATGAGTTTGGCCGGCGGCTTAGAACGAGGCATGATGCACTTAACTGAGACCTGCAAAAATAAAGAACAATCTTGTTGGCGCTATCAATAGAGAGAGCACGCTGCGTTCATGCTGAAATCAGACCGTACAAAACAAGCCCCCTTTTTTTTCAGAAAGGGTCAGGCACACACTCTACTATATCGAGAAACCTAACACAATTATTACAGGAAGTATATATAACAAGCTAAAATGGATATGGATAATTACGTACGATTGTACGAACACTAAGCAACATGAGAGAGTAGCTAGGGTACCTCTGCTCCGCCGGCTGTCCTTTTAATCTGCTTCGTTTTGCTTGCTAGCGAGAGTTTGAGGCTTTAACACGGAGTAAGTTAGATGCTCATCTCGCAGATCAGCAAAGGAGGCTGCACTGTGATGTCTTAGCTTGACCGCCATCGCAGCGAGGACTACTGTGAGTCCATCATTTTCGCGAGTTACCGCCATTTTTCCTCTACTATTCCGTCGGCCAGCTGCGTCGTCGTTGTTCCGGCGTGTCCAGCGCCTCGAATCCTAGTATACTTTTCCGTAGGAACCAGACAGAGATATTCCGGGTCATGTGCGATTCAATACCGACAATAATTGGGTCTCGTGGAATGATCTACCGGTGCTGGATTTTCGTTTAGAAATCAGATTTAGTTCTTCGTGATGATCTCGCTTCCAGAATGTATCGCGTGGGTATGATTCATCCATAGGGGTTATCTTTGACAGCTGACAGGCCAGGTACCGGGTCCAGTCAACTTGTATGCATCTTTATCTGGACAAGAATAGTCTATCTGTACAATGCCGTGCTTCGCAGGATTCTTGTGTTGGAATTGGAAAAAAGTATCTAGCAAAACAATTAGATTTATTCATATGAAGGGTAAAGTAGATTTTTATTAAAAATTAGAGACCATAATTTAGAGTAGAAGTTTTAGAAAATCTAATTCACTCTTCGTCTAAGACGTCATGGTCGAATCCGTTACAAAACCAAACCTAACGAATTGTAGAACCAGCTGCCGCTCGTTGTACACGTGCGGTCGTTCCTTCACGAGAGCGTGCAACGGTGCAAGTCGTCCGCAAAACTTGAGCCAGCGACCAATCGAGGCTCGCGACACGATTCACGGGCCTAGCGTAGGATCGAACAACGTAACCATTCGCATGTGCCGTCCTGTGCGGGGTGTTAAGTAATGTGCTGCTCCCTTGTATGAACGCGCGGCAGAAATAGGTGTCGAAAGGCTCGCTGTTATTGCACTGTAGCTGTTGCAGAGACAGGTGCCGAAAGGCTCTCCTGCCGCACTGTAGCCACAACAGGGGCAGACGCTAAAGTCAGCCCTACTGTCACATCTAGTCACTTGTGCTATGTGTGTGCTCTATTCTCCCTCCCATCTTCTACCTCTAGCCATAGCGTGTGGTCGACAACACAGGGGAGTGGTCGGCTCACCCGTTCCGAAGATCTAAGGGCCAACAAGTGGTATCGAAGCTGTACAAGAGCCGTCGCTGGAGTAACCGCTGGCGATGACGGATGGTTTGGAAATGGACGACAGCAGCGGCGCTGCTGTGGCTGCCCAGCCACGACAGGAGGTCGTCGTGCGCACAGTGCGGGAGGCCAGCGGCACCAGTGGGCGGTGACCATGAAAGTCAAGTTCAGAGCCCGGCGGCTCTAGAATGCTATTGACAAGGGCACCGACAGCGAAGAAGACGACATGTTAGCATTGGAGGTTATTCTCGCTGCTGTGCCAGCGGAGTACAGGGAGCCATTGGGGGCGAATAACTCTGCTAAGGAGGGGTGGGAGGCCATTGCAGCAATGCGCGTCGAATCTGACCACACAAAGAAGGCGACGGCCCAGCTGCTGAAACAGGAGTACGCCACCCTCAAGTTCAAGGATGATGAATCGGTGGAGGACTTCTCCCTCCGCCTGTAGTCGCTCGTCAGCAAGCTAAGAAGCCACAGCGTCACCATCGACGAAGAAGAGGCGGTCTCCAACTACCTCCACTCCGTGCCGATGAAGTACATCCAGATCGCTCTTTCCGTAGAGACGATGCTGGACTTATCCACCCTCACCATTGAGGATGTGACAGGCCGTCTGTGGATGGTGGACGAGCGCATGGAGTAGGCCACAACAATGACGGACAGCGGCAAGCTACTGCTGACAGAGGAGGAGTGGGCTGTCCGGAGGAAGAAGTCCGGGGAAGCCTCCTCCAGCCCCGGTGGCGATGGCAAGCACCGCGGCAAGGCTTCTTCAGAGAAGAAAAAGAAGGTCGACCCCAACACCTGTCGGCGCTGCGGGAAGACAGGCCATTGGGCAAAGAAGTGCCCAAATCACAAGCAGGAAAAGAAGGCTGAGGCTTATCTGGCGTAGGCTGATGATGATGATAAGGCCACTCTCCTGATGACGATGTTCTGTGCACTGCACAACGTTGAGACCAAGGAGAAGGAAGAGGGGATGGCGGTGGAAGGGCCTGGGAAGGCTCTGAAGGCTGTCAACCTCGACGAACCACGCGCCCAAGTCCACCTCGGACGTGTGGGCGGTGAACAGGAGCAACGGTGGTACCTGGACTCCGGCGCTAGCAACCACATGATGGGCTCCAAGGAAGCCTTCTCCGAGCTCGACGACGACGTGAACGGCACGATGAAGTTCGGTGATGGCTCAAGGGTGGCGATCCGAGGGCGCGGCACCATCATCTTCAAGTGCCAGAACAGTGAGCACTGCGCGTGGATGGATGTGTACTACATCCCGCAGCTGCGTTCAAGCATCATCAGCATTGGCCAGCTAGATGAGTGCGGCAGCGAGGTACTGATCAAGGACGGCGTCCTTAGGATCAGGGACCGGGAGCAGTGGCTTCTTACCAAGGTGAAGAGGTCCCAGAATCTGCTGTACCTACTCGACCTCAAGGTGGAGCAGCCCATCTGCTTGGCTGCACGACGCATAGAGGATCCATGGCTATGGCATGCCTGGTATGAACCTCTTAGCTTCGACGCTCTTGGTCGGCTGGAGAAGATGGTGACTGGGCTGCCTCACATCGAGCACGCAGGCGAGCTATGTGACAGCTGCCTGGCCGAGAAACAAAGAAGGCTGCCGTTCCTGAAGATGGCGAAGTACCACGCGGCGAAGACCCTCGAGCTGGTCCATGGTTACCTCTACGGGCCGATCACGCTGGCGACGCCCGGCGGGCGCAAGTACTTCATCTTGTTTGTGGATGACTGCAGCCAATACATGTGGCTGCAGCTTCGGACCAGCAAGACTGAGGCGCCGGAAGCGGTCAAAAAGTTCAAAGCACGCGCGGAGGCGGAGAGCGGCAAGAAGCTACGCGTGCTGAGGACTGATCGCGGCGGCGAATTCACTTTGGTGGAGTTTGCTGCGTACTGCGCGGATCAGTGTGTGATGCGACACCACACCATGTCGTACTCACCATAGTAGAATGGCGTGGTGAAGCGGCGGAACCAGACGGTGGTCGGCATGGCTCGATCCATGATGAAGGCCAAGGGCATGTCGGCAAGGTTCTGGGGTGAGGCAGTGACCACGGCGGTGTTCATCCTCAACCGCGTGCCCACCAATGCCCTGAAGGGTAAGACGCCATTCGAAGCTTGATATGGACGCAAGCCGAGCGTGTTCTTCCTCCGGACACTCGACTGCATCAGCCACGTCAGGAAGATGAAGCCGGTTCTCACCAAGCTGGAGGACAGGAACACACCGACGGTGCTCCTAGGCTATGAGGAAGGTACCAAGACGTACCGGCTCTACGACCCATATGGAGGTAAGGTGGTTGTCTCGCACGACGTCGTGTTCGACAAAAAGGTGGCCTAAGATTGGGACCGTCCGGGCATGGGGGAAGCTGGCGGCTTCACCAGCACCTTCGTCGTCGAGCACTTGGTCATCCTCGATTTTGGAGACGTTGGAGAGGAGGTGCCGACCACTCCAGCAATGGAGCCGAGCACTCCTGGGGCGGGGCCGAGCACTCCGGGAGGGGTGCCAAGCACTCCAGGAGTGGTGCCAAGCGATCCTGTAGTAGTGCCGACCACTCTAGAATGGGTACCGAATGCTCCCGTAGCGGAGCCGAGAGGCCTTGCAGTGGTGCCAACCACTCCAAGACTGGTGCCGAGCACTCCTGCAGTGGTGCCAACGACTCTAGGAGTGGTGACGAGCAGTCTAGGAGTAGTGCCGAGCACTGCAGCCGGGGTGCCGAGCACTCTAGGTGATGTGCTAACCACTCCGGCGGAACAGGGGACTCCATCGATGCCAATCGAGTTCGCCTCACCTCCAAGCGACATCACAGAGTTTGTGGATGCTTTCCACGATGGTGAGGAGGTGTGGTTCCGTAGGCTGGACGACATCATCGGCAGCATAGGGTCCTCAGGCCTGGTGGGTCGGCTACTCAATGACCCAGAGCTGCTTCTCATCAGTGTAGAAGAACCACCCACATTCGCGCTGGCCAAGCGCGATGCAAATTAGCGATGGGCGATGCTGGAGGAGATGAAGGCGATCGAGGAAAATGAGACTTGGGAGCTCGTCGATCTATCTCCAGGATGTCGTCCGATCGGCCTAAAGTGGATGTACAAGGTCAAGCGAGACGAGCGCGGCGCCATTGTCAAGCACAAGGCGTGCCTCGTCGTCTGAGGCTTTGTCTAGCGCGAGGGCATCGACTTCGAGGAAGTCTTTGCGCCGGTAGCGCGCATGGAGTCTATCCGACTACTGCTAGCTTTGGCAGCAGCGAAGGACTGGCATGTCCATTATCTGGACGTAAAATCAGCCTTCCTCAACGGCGAGCTGGTAGAGACGGTCTTCGCCAGGCAACCTTTAGGTTTCACCGTCAAGGGAGCAGAGCACAGGGTGCTCCGACTGCACAAGGCGCTCTATGGGCTACGGCAGGCCCCACGAGCGTGGAACGCCAAGCTTGACGCCATGCTGGGCGAGCTTGGGTTCACGCGGTGTGCAACTGAGCACGCACTCTACACGCGGTGACGGGGAAGAAGGAGCTCACGCTCAGTCAGAGCGCGTACGCCTCGAAGCTGTTGGAGCAGAGCGGCATGGCTGAGTGCAAGTCATGCGTGAATCTGATGGAGGAGCGGCTGAAGCTGACGAAGACCAGTACTACGGCGAAGGTAGATGCAACACGCTGCCAGAGCATCGTTGATGGTCTGCACTACCTAGGCCATACGAGGCAGGACATTGTGTTCGCCTTGGGCTACGTCAGCCGCTTTATAGAGGATCACTGGGTTGTAGTGAAGTGGCTGCTGCGCTACGTCAAGGGGACGGTGGATCATGGGATCGTCTTCCCCAAGACCGGCGGAAGTAGGCTGCAGCTCACTGTGTTCAGCGATGCAGACATGGCAGGGGACATCGACGGACGGCGGAGCACCTCTGGCCTGCTCATCTTCCTCGGATCGGCTCCAATCTCATGGATGTCGCTGAAACAGAAGGTGGTGGCGCTGTCCACATACGAGACAGAGTACATGGCGGCGGCCACTGTGGCGTGCCAAGCTGTGTGGCTACGCCGGCTGCTGGGCGAGCTGACCGGTGTGGAAGATCACCCACCAGCACTGATGGTGGACAAACAGCCCGCCATTTCCCTCGCAATGAATCATGTTCTCTACGACCGGAGCAAGCACATCGACGTCAAGTTTCACTTCCTCAGGGACTATGTCGATGGAGGGCAAATCTTCATTGAGTTCGTCAAAATTGGTCGGCAACTCGCGGATGTCCTCACAAAGCCGCTCGTCCGTCTTCGGTTCATGGAGTTGAAGAAGATGATCGGCATGGTAGAGGCTCTAGGGTTAGCAGTAGGATTAGGGAAAGAATTGTTACGTAATCTGCTGCTCGCCTGTATGAACGCGCGGCAGGGACAGGCGCCGGAAGGCTCCCTACTGTTGCACTGTAGCTGCTGCAGGGGCAGGCGCCGAAAGGCTCCCCTGTCGCACTGTAGCCACAGCAGGGGTAGGCGCCAAAGTCAGCACTGCTATCACATCTAGTCACTGTAACAGCATGACAGCCTGACATGTCTGTGCACTAGGATTAGATGGGTAGAGTTGTATATATAGCTTCCCACTGCAACTCAGTAAAGAGAGCAAGTTCAGTTTTGTCATCTCCTCTGCAGAGTTCCAGCCAATGCTGGTGCTTGTGCTGTATGTGTGCTCTGTTCTCCCTTCCTTCTTCTACCTCTAGCCATAGCGTGTGATTGGCAACGCAGGGGAGTGGTTGGCTCACCCGTTCCGAAGATCGAGAGGCCAACACAGGGTGCGTGGGTGGCCGATGTGTCGACGCCAATGGCGTTTAGCTGGTCTTGGCACGAAAGCTAAGCGACCATCAGTGCTTCACAATAGTGCACGGTGTACCGTTGCCAGGGTGGCCGGCATCGAGCTCAAAAACTGTCCTCACTCAGTTGGCACAACCAGCGGAATCAGATTACGAGAGATATATCTGTCCTCAGTCCTCAGTTTTGGATCTTCATGTATCTATCTTAAAGTTTCACACCAAACCACTCTAATGGATTGAAGTGGATATATAGGCATCCAAATAAGATCTTAGATGTTATGGAGAAATAAATCATCAAGTGATTTTAAGTGTCTAGTGCTGACTCATTTCTTTCTCTGTGAGAACACTATTTTTTAACCATTGAAACACTGTAAGATGATTAATGGACAGTTGTATTAGAAATTTAAAAGTTCAATTGAACACAATATATGAAGAAGGAATGTCCAGCAAACGAATCATGTAATATCTATTTCCTCTGTTCCAAAATAAATGTACATCTCACTTTTTAAGGAGTCAAACTTTTTTAATAATATCAACTTTTATATCTCGAAATAAATTCTTCAATTTCCTGCCGATCTGTAGTGGCTTTGTAAAATTTCTCTAGATACCCTCTCCATCCTAGAATACAGTGTATTGTGAGTTCTAAAATTTATACTGAAATATAAGACATTTTATGTATTGCCTATACTTAGATTTAGCAAAATTTGTTCAACAAGAAACCATAATTTAAGAAGAAACTCTTTAATTGGTTTAATCCTCCATAGGTAACATGCGTCATTTAAATATTTTCTTAAATTGTCTTAAAATTTTGTATTATAGACCGAGGGAGTAAAGCTAAAGCCTAAGATGTTTGTCCTAACTGGCACTAAGGCCAATATCAGTGAGAATTTCATTTGAATTTCATTTGCATTAAATATGTTGTCACATAGGTATTTTTTATGACATGACAGTGTATTTAAGAAGAGAGAAGAAATCTTGATACGATTACCAACTCTCTATGAGTCATGGAATTAAATGCCTATCAAACTCTAGAATGAAACTTTGTATTGTGGGAGGGTGTTTTATCCAAGTTTTATTTTATTTTATATGACATGATAATCTTGGAAACAACGCCGTGAAACCGGCCAAATAGTAGTTAACCTTCTAAACTGTTAAGATTTGACCGGCTCAATAACCACATATGCCTCGAGGCAAACATAGCCTTAGCATGTATGGGTGGTATCCGATCCGACAGGTCCATCCCGTTATCTCACTCTTATTTTCTCCTTTCATTTTTTTATTTTGTATTTTAAATTAATCTATCCATTTTTCTTCTATATACAATGAGTATATTTTTAGATTGAGAAGTTTATCCAGAACAAAATATATTAAAAATATGCTAGACAATTTGTGTACAAAGTTCATAAAAGACGTTAACAACAAAAAATTATTTGTATAAGACATGTTGTTTTCTAAAATTTATTATATAAAAGTATAGTTTTTTTAAGCAATATAAAAGTATAGTTAGAAAAATTATATTGAGAAACTGTTATTATAAGTTTGTCGGTTGACAATTATGAAAAAAAAAATAGGTTGCAAAGGTTACGTAGAAAAGTCGTCATGATAAGTTGTTTATAAAATTACATAAAAAACTATATTGAAAAGCTATAATAAAAAGTGGTGGGAATAAATTGTGTCCCACAAAATATTATGCACCAAAAAGTTACGAGTATAACTCTGTAACTTTTCAAAAATGGAAAATTGCAGGAAT
The DNA here is from genome assembly GCF_019320115.1 of Miscanthus floridulus. Taxonomy (NCBI): domain Eukaryota; kingdom Viridiplantae; phylum Streptophyta; class Magnoliopsida; order Poales; family Poaceae; genus Miscanthus; species Miscanthus floridulus. The sequence goes on along the minus strand of NC_089587.1, from coordinate 183,882,383 downwards.
ATTCTTCTTCGAAAGATTAAAGTTGTGGAGGTTGTCCGATTGTTTCAATGGTTTTAAATGTAGCTAATATTCGCTGATTACTTTCTTTTTTGAGAAACTTATTCGCTGATTAGTTGAGTCGCATCTAGCATCTCTCTGATCCTCGGCGGTCTCGCCTTATGAGCATCTTGGGCCACCATTGCGTTTCAGCCTGTTTTCTCGCAAAACGGGCTACGTAGTTACCTCAAATGGATGCACGGCGATTTGGCTTCGTCACGGCCCATTCAAAAGCATGTGCCAGATGATGATGGGGATTGGGGGAGTTGCTGTCTCGCGGGTTGCCAGTTGATTCAGTTTAGATTCAAACGTTCAATTTTTGGTGTGTATGTGCCTAGCCATCATCGTGGCCTCGTGGTTCGTCGACCTTGAAAGAGAATAATTAGAAATACTAGGCAATTATAATGTGTAGAGTGTGCAGACCTGTGGCTGGAGCTAGATGAATGAGCCCACCGACACTAGACTATCATCAATAGTCGATACTACAAAGTGGAGAACGCTGCAAGTTGATCCGTGTAACACCTGGCGGTGATCACTGAAGCGGAGCAACGAGCATGGCGAAGACGTCTTCTCTATTTAATTAGCGTATTTACGTTATTACGTTTTGTATTTGTCGTACTGTCAAGTGGGGCCCATCAACACATAAGTGCCCAGTGTTTAAGTTTAAGAAAATTTTCTTTAGTGCAATTTACTCAGTTAATTTTTTTGCATTTTTTTAATAAGTTCTAAGTCTCAGTTTTAGCTTCTGTTCCAGTATTAATTTATGTTTTCATGAGCATTTTATGCCTTAAGATTAAGTTTTGCTTAAGTTTGCATTAAATTATAAGTTTTTGTATATACAAATATATCCACCACTGTATAATAAGATGGTCTCTGGTTAAATGGAACCAATGAGAAGTTTAATCGGGAATTACTTATAATTAATTTCTGACCAACGTTGACTTTAATTATGAGTTATTAAGATGGATTTGGTTTGTTTTCTGCCCAACGGTGATGCAAACTAAAATTCTTAATCATGCTGTTAATACTGACCAACGGTGTTTTAACTTCATGCTTTAAGTACATCTTATATACAGCTTATTAATTGAGACATTATTTTACTTTAAATTTTTTAGTAAATTATGCAGACTATTTAAGTACCATAGAACCCCAAAGTTGCACTAATTTTCCTACTTGAAATAATCAGGTGTATGCCATTTTCAAGGAGCTGGACCTTGATTATGCTCTTAATGAGGAAAAACCACATGCTCCTTCTCCTATTTACGAGTACTATGATGAGAGGATGAAGGAGTACATCCCAAAATTAGAAAAATAGGAGAAATCCAACAGGATTGCTAAAGCGATAATAAGATGCTCCCTCTCAGTTAACATGATGAGGAGGTTTCTTTCTGATGGAAAGAACACCGATGGATTAAGTGCTAAGGAGCTTCACAACTCCATAAAAGCACAATTTAGAAATGTTTTCCTTTTTGATAAGTTAATTAATTCCCGTTATGATGGGATAAGTGGTCTGGGTAACCACATTAAAAGCTTGTTTGATATAGCTTATGAATTGAAGGCACTTGGATTAAATGTGTCCAATGAATTTATGGTAAATTGTCTCATGAGTTCTATGCCAGAAAACCATACCAAACATGCTCAAAATGATAAGTTTCCAATGGTCTGCAAATTTTACAAGTTGCCAATTTGACGATAAGTATATAAATGGCTTCAAAAGGCAGGTAACTTAAGTTGTCTCATAAGTTTAAGATATTTCTCCAACATATGGTAGATTAACTAAGGTGCAATAATGCATATCCTAAATTCTCCTCAGGTCTTGCCAACCATAAGTGAAAGGGGAGAAAGGGGAGCAAAGTCTAAGGAGCCATTGATGGAATAAATATGAAGTCGAGCCTTGGAGCCTCGCATTAGATCAGATTTAAGTTTAGCTTTTGATGATGCATAAGTTATCTTAGTTTTTGATAAATCCATTGTATTCTGAATAAATATTCTTGAGTTTGGAGTTTATGGACACATCATCAAATTTATTCCATTATGATTTATCTTATTAGTTGGCAAAGAGATTTATCTTCCTGTAATATGAGTTTTCTTTATGTCAGTTTTATCTTTAAGTTAATCATTAGTCAAGATGATGAGACCATGTCGAAATTGTGTCATTACAGTTAAGCCACATTTCGAAGGGGAGAATGGACTGTCCCATCAGGAAAGAGATGCTCTATTCAAATAATGTTATAAAGCATGGGACTTGAGAAATAAATAATTCATACTAATTTTTTGTCCCTAAGCCCAACAATAGTCTCTAATTGAAGTATGACTTGTTTTCACTATTTATGGTGAAAGCTGATTAGTGTTTGTATGTTCACTAAGTTCTTGTTCTAGTTTATTCTGGCCAACGCTGATTAAACTAGTTCATAGAGTTTGTTTTTGGAGACTTATATGCCTTATATTTGTCATTCTGGCCAAAGTTGATTGATGAATATTTGAGCTGAGGATAAGAAATGGGATTATAAGTAAATGAGCTTTCACATGCCACCCTGATTGTGTTCCGCGTGGGCCAATTGCCAGGCCGCGCGTACTGTAAGTGGCCTTGGGCCACTGCTGGGCTGCTTCATTTTTTTAAGGCTAAAATTGAGTTTTGTTTTCTAATTTCTAGAATTGAATATTCTTTACGTATTCAATATCAGTCCAATATTAAGTATTTTAATTAAGTTTTGACTAAATTAATGTTAATTAGGGTTTTGGCCGGGTATTCATACCCATAAGTTTTTTGTCTGGTCAAATCCTAGTGGTCCGTGAAATTTAATAGATGAGATCATTCCATCCACTAGGGTGATTCTAAGTGGACCGTTTATTTGGTTTTTTTACGGGGAGAGCGGCCTGACACGGTACTTTAGATTACTGTTGGGTCTATCCTTTAAAAGTCAAACTAAGTTTTAATTTTAGAATATAAGTTTGCCTTGCTACTTAATATAAGCACATTTTTAAGTTCTTTTATTAAGTTTTAAGTTTTAATGCTCTCATTATGTTTAGCTTTTTAGCTTTAGTTTTATTATAAGCAACTTAATTATTGCTTTAAGTATATAAGTTTAATGCCCTCATAATGATTTATATTCCCATTTCATATAAAAGTTTAAGTATTCTTTTTTTATTTAGAAATCTTTAAGTTATTTTAAGCATGTTTTGGGAATATGTTGCTGAGAATGTTTAAGTTTAAAAAATTTTTCTTTAGTGCAATTTATTCGGTTTTTTTTTTTGCATTTTTTGAATAAGTTCTAAGTCTCAGTTTTAGCTTCAGTTACAGTATTAATTTATGTTTTCATGAGCATTTTATGCACTAAGATTAAGTTTTGCTTAAGTTTGCATTAAATTATAAGTTTTTGTATATACAACTATATCCACCACTGTATAATAAGATGGCCTCTAGTTAAATGGAACCAACAAAAAGTTTAATCGGGGATTACTCATAATTGATTTCTAACCAACGTTGACTTTAATTATGAGTTATTAAGATGGATTTGGTTTATTTTTTGCACAATGGTGATGCAAACTAAAATTCTTAAGCATGCTGTTATGTTTAGGCTAAGTTAAGATCATGTTAATCTAAGTTCTAATTTACAATTGGTATCTGTCACACCCGATTTTAAGGATAAAATGAGATGCATAATCTTATGTGCGCTCAGAGATCAGTCACACACATAAGTTGACAAATTACAATAATATCAAGAGGCAATGCTTTATTATATAACAAAAATATACTCATATGTAATACTTACATCAGAGTATCATGGAACAGTAGCTAATGTACAGGCTCCATCTTTCACAGGGACGGCTAACTAGGGGTATCGTATGCCTAGCACTTCTATCAGTCTTCTGGTAACTCATCCGTAACTCCATCAATCTTCGGAGCAACTTTTCTAAAGTCTGGGGGTGTGGGGAAATAGCAAGGGTGAGCACATGTCGTACTCAACAAATATAACATGGGGTTCATGAGGCTCAAAAGGCTAACACTAGTTTAACTGTGATTAGCTTTTGTTGAGTCATGATTTTAGCAACAGGGTGGCAACAAAGTTATCATAAGCCCATAAATACATGATCATGTAAACATGAAAAATGAATAGCATAAACAGTTAATCATTAGTGAGCATCTTTTTCTTCCATATTCATCAGTGTTCATCATCTATTCTGTAAATATTCTAAGGCCGCTCGTGACCGTGAGCACGGCTGATATACCAGTTTTACACTCTGTAGAGGTTGTACACTTTCACTGTGAGTCGTGATTTACCCTTTCGTCTGAGGTAGCTAATCTCTTGACCCACTTCCAAGGAAGGTCGGCAGGGTTCACTATGAAGCATTTTAAAGGTTCGTCTAACAAGTTAGGACTGCTAGGTTTCTATGGCCTGCGAATGTAGGGCTCCCCTTTCGATAGGTACAATGACGCGCAACCTATACACTAACGGACAGAGGCCGCACTATATCCAACCCAGAATACACTCCTCTTGCATCATAAAGGTAACCACTAACAAGCTAGAAAAGACCCTCATACTGAGATAAAGCCAGAGCCATATAGCCCTCACAGTTGTACTATAAGTCCCGGATGATCACTTATAGATAAGTCCTTAGGGAGAGAAATCTAGAGCACCATAAAAACAGCCCAATGCTCTAGCAGCCTTGTTCCATGTTGCTAAAAAACATCTTTTAGTGTTTATTGCATATACCATTAGTCAAGTTATAAGATCATGATTTTAGTTGAGCACTAGCATCCTACTACCCAATACAATACCCCATAGGTATCAAGGCACAAGGTATAAAGTACTAGGAAGTCCTTAGTGGTAGTCAAGGTAGACACATGTAGTATGAATTAAATGATTAAAGGTGTATAGGACAACAAGGATGATCCTATGCTATACTTGCCTTAAACTTAGATCCTTCTTCTACTGAATTGTAACCTCCAAAAGACTTTTTCTGGATCACTAACTTCTTCTATTTCACCAACGTACTTCTCACCGACTGGACATGATCATAAATCACCACACAAGCATTCATGCAATCATACACGAAGCAACAATAGAACTAAATTAGAACAGTACACCAAATATATGAAACAACAAGTAAAAATGTTTTAAAGATGTTCTACATATTATTATGAACACACAGACGTGAAAAGCACGCTAATCGGAACTACGGTTGTAAAGAAACGACTACAGGGTTTTATATTATAAAATAAAAGAGAAGACTATAAGCTTGATTTATGTTATTAGAAAAAACTATGTGAGTAGCATTAATTTAGATTAAACAAATCATATTTATACTTAAAAATTGAGTTGAAGCTAATCATATTTTATTTATAAATATTTTGATATCAATTATGCCAATTCAACTTTACTCCCTCTGTCCCATATTATTTGTCGTTTCTGGTTTTCGTGCCACAAGTTTGACTTGATTTGTAGAAAATACGTACAACATTTGTATCTCCAAATAAATTTATTAAAAAACTAGATTCAAAGATCTTTCCAATGATACTAATTATGTACCATAAATATTAATATTTTGTAATATATATTTTATCAAAGTTGTTTCTCGGGAAGCGAAAGCGACAGATATTTTGGGACGGAGGGAGTAACTTGCAAATACAAACTGACATGTGAGAACATCTAATCGAATTTGATATGTGTGTTTAGAACAAGCATATTATCATTTAGAAACATATTTATGTTAGCAACTAGTCATGTTAAAAATTATTTGCAAAAGAGCATTGTATATAATTATGTTGCTTTTATTTATAAAAACTAGTTGCATGCATATTAATCAAATTAATATTTAAGCATATATATAAAGTCACTTGACATGAAAAACGATGACACTAGCATGTAGATCACATCGATACGAATCTAACGCAATTGGAACGACACAAAACGGACTTAAAATGAATATACGACGACGATATTACGAACTGGTGGTAAATTCATAATTATCTCGTCTTCATCCTTTGACCTCCCGTACAGCAACCACACGGCTATGGCAACAGCAGCTGCGCAGAGGTGGACTCGACTTGTTGCATGAAGGAGAGGATGGCCGGGCTAGGCAGCACGGCGATGACGGCGATGGCGACGGCGAGAGGAGGAGAAAAATCTAATTTACTACACGAGGGATTTCCCAAACTAGGGGCCCCTTACGGTAGTTTTGGTGTGCTTTACCCAAAGGGTTGGTATATATTTATAGATTATAGGGAGAAAAACTCCCCACATCTACATCAACTAGCAATATGGTACTAATTGATGTTGCACCCTCCACATTTACTAATGGGCCTAAATAGTCATTAAATCCCATTAGTAAATAAATGTATGGGGCTTTAAGATTTATTAGGATTAATGCACATGGGCTTTGAGGGTTGGTGGGAAGACAGGATATTTTATTATTTTAGGAATTAATTAATTCCGTGGATAAAATAATTACAGAAAAGTCGAGAATTATTATTTAAGCCGCGAAAAATACTCCAAAAGCTCTGAAAATTCAGGAAAAAATTTCCAGAGACATTATGGAATAAGAGAAACCCAAACAAAGTATTTAGAGCCCATGACAACATAATTTGGAGCATCTAAAAATTAAATTATGCTCATAGACAAGTAGGAACAAGTTCTAGAAAAAGCTGAAAAAATTCCCAGAAAGTTTTGAGAGATAGGTTAATGAATGAGAAACTCAAAGGAATGATTTAGAGCAGATGAAGAGGATCTTGGAAATTTTTCAAACGAAAAGATTAGGATCGAGAAAGCAAGAATTTGATTATAGAAAAAGATAGAGATGAGACAGAGATAGATAAACGACTTACTAAACGTGTTTTGAAAATTTTACTCACTCATTACACCAAGTCACACAACAAGCAAAACCCATCAAATTAATTTGGAAAAGATTTAAAATTCATTTTTTCTCTAACTAAATTTGCACTACCTTAAACTAAACTTGGGAAATTTTATATCAATATTGAAATTATTTATTTTATTTAGTGTTTTCTATGCACAACCCAAAATTGAAAATTTTGGGGTGTGACAGTATCGGTGGTTGTAGATGTAGTAGATGATTTGACTTCACCGCCTAAGGACTTGGACGTCCTCTGTCAGTGATGAATGTGAGTTGCCAGACGGGGCGCCTCCTAGATGTACCTGCATGAGATGGACATGGGAGACAGCCTTCCTAAACCCTCCAGCGCCTTAGTGACCGGTTGTGTGATTTTTTTTCATGTGGATGGAGCCGCCAGGGGTGTCTCCTCTTATTTATAGATGCGCTGTGGGTCAGGGGGCTGAACCCTAGAAGATCTAAGGGTTGCCGTCAATCACGATAGATCTTATTTGTTGGAAATAAATGACAGGTGGACTAAAAACTTAACACTTAATTAATCTCGTAATTAAGTTCGGGATTAGCCGAACCGATCACATTCCAACACCTAGACCTGTTGAGGATTCGACATCGGACTAGTAGAAGTAATATCACGCCAAGGCAGAGGGGTTAACCTCGCCGGCATCCTCGTATCTGTGCCTCTCCCGATCGCTCACGTCGTTGAACCCCTCCCCTTTCTAAAGCCGTTGGCAATAGAAATCCCTTTCCCGAAACACGAAATCCTAACATCAAATTCCTTACCACTGTCCCGTCGTCCAACACCCCACCGGTGACCTCGCCATCGGCCGCTCAGCCAAACATCCGCCCCTTCCCCCTAATTCCAACGGCAATGTCACATGTGTGTCGCCTCCGGTAGCGATGCACACGCACCAAATAAAGATTGTGATTTCAGCAAGCTACTCACACCTGATTTGTCATCTTTCTACCTATTACATTTTTTGCATGACCGTGTCTTTAGGGCATATATTTCATTAAGAGGAGGTACAAAGTTTAGTAATGGCTGAACCGACCATAATCTTCCAAATTCAGGTAACCCCTCCTGATCGCTTAAAAAAAAGACAATTTGAGCTAGTTACACTTCTTTGACACAAACGGCCGGGGAGCCCCCTACCAATTTTTTTTGCTTTTTCATTAAATGAAAGAATACTATGTACAAGATATAGTACAACGCATCCAGGCCCAAAAAGAAAAAGGAAAGGAAGTTACATAAAACTGTCTCTCCAAAAATTAAGTGCAGCTTGCCTACTGGGTTTGGCTTTGGTACATACCAAGCAAAGTTCAGCTTTGAAATGTCTCTTCCACTGATTGATATTAATTTGCTCATTGTCAAAAATAACTCCATTTCTAGTTGTCCAAATAACCCAGCAGGCCGTAATAATTATTTCTCTGAAAATGCTGTTATCAAAGGCTTCTCTAGCTTCCAGAATCATATCTAGTGGACTGATACTCAGGTTCCAAATTATAGGAATGGTGGCCCAACAATCTCTACTAAAAGGGCATTCAAAGAATAGATGGAAGCTAGTTTCTTCACAACCCAAACTGCACAATACGCAGCTATAGTCCTCCAAGAACATATTTTTCCTTCTCAACAAATTTCTAGTGTTCAATCTGTCCCTAAGTAGGAGCCAGAAGAAGAATTTGTGTGTTCCTAAATTATCTGAGGCCCAAAGCCACTTGAACAATGGGGAGGCTGGGATGAAACCGATAAGCTTACCATAATCTTTCTTGCTGCTATATTTTGCTGAGCCCCAAGTATAACTCCAGATGTCATTTACATTTTCATCCCACTGTCTAGAATCAATAGAGGCCTGTATTTCTTCCAGTTGGACTGCAGCTTGTTGGGAAAGTGGCAGCCTGAACAATCTATCCTCTTCATTATCTAGGAAGAATGTGATGGAGCATTTTGGCTTTCTAGCAAATGAGAAGAGGTGAGGGAACTTATCTTTCAGAGCTTGCCCATCCCATGGATCTTACCAGAACATAACTGAATTGCCTTTGTTAGGATAACAAGTAGCTAATCCCTGAAACTTACTGAATAATTTCAGACATCCTTCCACCAGAATGATCCAATTGGGCTTCTAGCATGTGGAGGTGTTTGGCTATTGGAGTGGAATTTATCCCAGGTTAAGCTGACCCAAGGAACATCTGCATGATTGACAAATTTATCCAGAAATTTCGACAGAAGAGCATTATTCTGACTTTGAATGTCTATTATTCCTAGTCCTCCTTGATCTTTTGGTTTGCAAGCAACCTCCCATGCAGCTAGACATTTTCCTTTCCTATGAATGTCACCTTTGCTCCACAGGCAATGTTTTTTGTACACGTCAATCTGCTTTATGATTTGTGGGGGGATTTTCAAACTACACATGTAGAAGGTTGGGAGTGCTGAAAACACTGAGTTGATTAGGATCCACAGAGCTAGTTACACTTACACAAGATCCACAGAAGCATGGCTTTGTCTCATTTAATCGCTGCGACATATGACTTTCTGATTGCATGCAAGTTAATGGCTGTTTCTCTCATGCTCATTCTTTCTCTTGGTAATCGAAGCGTGCAAGCAAGGGCAACTTGCAAGACTGATAGCACACAATGATAGGCCTCGTTTTGTATTGTCGTTGCTTTATTAAAGCCCTTGCATTCTTCTTGGACATGAACATCGATGATATCTAGCACCCGATCTGGAAAATTTCTCTCCACAAAGCTGATAATGCTGAGTTCACCTTCAAACATAGGATCAGTTGGTCTTTTTCCTATTAGCATCTCCAGAAGTATTACTCCAAAACTATAAACATCCCCATAGGTAGTTGCATGAACAGTTTGAGCATACTCTGAAAAAATAGAGGAAAACAATTATTGTTGCACAACAGATTGATTTATACAAGTACATGATGAGATGACAACATTCTAGATTTATACCTGGAGCTATATACCCTATGGTTCCCGTCACTGCAAGTGAACTATTACAATTTGAATGTCCAGCTGCTATTGACCTGGAATCAACAACAAGACTTGCAATGCCAAAGTCCCCCAAATGAGCATTCATGTCATCATCAAGAAGGATATTAGTTGGTTTCAGATCACAGTGAACAATAGGCCTTCCACAGTCATGGTGTAAATAGGCCAATGCATCAGCTACATCAACACATATGTTTATTTTTTGAGCTAACCCTAAACCTTTTGGAGCTACACCTACACCACCACGTTTCTGATGCAACCATGTATCCAAATTGCCTCTGGCCATGAACTCATAAATTAGGGCTTTGAACTCGTTACCATTATTGTCTATAGTTGAACATGCAGTTAGTATAGGAAGAAGGTTCCGATGCCGGATGATTCTCAAAGCCTCACATTCTGAAACAAAACTTCGGTCTGCAAATCTTATATTAAGGTCAAAAACCTTAATAGCAACTTGGACTTTTGCTTGATTTAACTTCCCTCTGTATACTGAACCGTAGCTTCCTTTTCCAATTAAGTTGGACTCCGAAAAGTTCTGTGTAACTTGAGCTATATCATTATAAGAAACTCTTGGGAACTTTTTACCAAAAGAAAGGGCCAATAAGTATGGCCTTCTTGATGTTTTCTTCCCAAGGAATATAATGTAAATTGACATCCCAAGTGACATGAAGGCAAATACTAGAGTTGGTAAGATGATCAAATAGTGTTTCCATTCTGTTCCCCGAGTAACTGCAGGGCACGCAGGCATATGAAGATCCATCACTCCTCCACAAAGCCCCCAATTGCCAATGAGAGAAATAGCTGTTGCATTTGCAAATACTCCATTGATTGGTATTTCTCCTTGAAGATAATTGTATGAAAGATCCAGCTTATTGAGAAGTGGTAGATCCTTCAAAAAGGTTGGAATGGTGCCAGACAAGTTATTGTGAGAAAGATTTAGTGTTTTCAGGCTCTGTAGGCCCTTAAACGATTTTGGAATGTTTCCTATGAGGTAATTCTGGTCCATTTTGAGGGTTTCTAATTGTTGGCACTCGCCAAAGGTTTCTGGGATTTCTCCACTAATCTTGTTTGATGAAAGACGTAGGTCTGCGAGCTGTTTAAGTTTCCTAATATCTAGAGTTATGTCACCTTGTAGGTTGTTGTGGCTAAGGTCCAACAGTATGAGTCCTTGAATGTTTCCGAAGTTTAGTGGTATATACCCTGTAAGATCGTTATAGCTAAGGTTTAGCTCTTGGAGGCGCTGAAGGCTTCCCAATCTGGCTGGTATGGGGCCATCAAATCCATTTTTGTCTAAGTAAAGGTACGTCAGTTGAGTAAGGTTGCTAATAGACAATGGGATTGGGCCAGTGAAGTTGTTGGATTCCAGATTTAGCAATCGTAGGCTTTTTAAATTGTCAATCCATCCTTCAATTGTACCACTAAAATTGTTCTCACCTAGTCCCAGCCAACTTAAGGCACTAAGTTTACCTATACTCTGTGGAACTTGCCCAGACAAGCTGTTTCCACCCAACAGAAGTGTTTGAAGGCTAGTGGATAGATTACCGATTGATGATGGAAGAGATCCCTGGAGCTCATTGTAAGAGAGTGAGAGTACTTGTAGAGATCTATAGTTTGTTAATGCACTCAAAATTTCCCAGTCCTGGTTGTTTCTTGCCACAAGTTGGTTTTGCTCAAGGTTTAGCCAAGTCAAATTTGAGAGTTTTCCCAAAGAAGTAGGAATTTTCCCATTGAAATTATTATATGATAAATCTATCTTCCGTAGCCCTAGAGCATTATTGCCTAAGGAAGCTGGGATGGGACCTTCAAACCTGTTATTTTCCAACGAAAGCTCTATGAGATTAGGAACAAGTTCTCCTATGTTGGATGGCAATGCCTTGCCTAGCATATTGAAGTCTAGACTAAGATATTGTAGAGAAGAAAGACGAAAGAAGGCTTCGGGGATTTCACCTGAAAGCCTATTGTTGCCTAGGATCAAGGTAGTTAACTTTAATTGGCCAAGCTCACCAGGAATGCTTCCCTCGAGTTGATTTGAACCCAAATTGAGATATGCTAGATTTGATAGTAGGCCTAATTTCGAAGGAATTGAACCCACTAGCGAGTTTGAAGATAAATCTAAGGATGTCAGGTTGGAGAAGTTTGTAATAAGTGCATCTGGAATGATCCCAGAAAAATTATTGTTATTCAACCAAAGGTATTGCAGATTTTGGAGGCGACCAAGGAGAGGCAAGGGACCTACAAAGTTATTATGGGAGAGGTCAAGAAAATAAAGGAAGCTAAGGTCGCCAAGAGAGGAGCTGATTTGGCCGGACAAACTTTGGCCGGTGAGGTTGAGTCCGTTGACGCGGAATGGTGGTGTCGTGGTGCACTTGACACCATTCCACCGACAAAAGTGGGAATTCAAAGTCCAATTGCTCAAGGCTCCAGATGGGTCCCTAACGCCCTGCTTGAAATCGAGCAGTGCCTGCAGATCTACTCTGTTCTCACGAATGGTTGAGCAATGGACGTTTCCAACTCCATAGCACAGCAGCAGCAACGTCAATAGTGTAAGGATGGTAATGGCGAGTCTCGCCTGCTTCTTGGAAGGACACATGATGCACCTTACTGCCCCCTGCAAAACATAAAGCATAAACTTCGAGGCATATTATGTTTACATGCTGAAACTTGAGGAACTATGTCGCTTCCATGCTGTAAGCAGATGTTTGAGCAAGCTTGCAATCTTCTTGTGTCACCAAACGATATTTCTGATATGTTTTTTTTTCATGGAAATGCTCTATTTTATTGTTAGAATCAAGCCAACAGAAGAAAGGTTAAATTTTGACGAATTTCACACTTGATTCCCAGAAATAAGTACTACTATCATGCCTGACAGAGGACTAAGAGGGGGATGAGAGAGAATAGGGTAGGACAGGGTACCTGTGTTGTGGCTGTGCCGGAGAACAGAGGAGAGAGGACACAACAGAGCAGCCTCGTTGTTCTGCTTTGGTCTTGCCTCGAACCGATGTTTGATCTGGATGCTCAGCTGGCTGAGGTCCCGGGGGTTTAAAAACAGTTTTACGGCACCACAACACCCGCACATTGTGACGCTGACGCCTTAGCTTAGCTTGACCGCCGTTTCAGCGAAGACCCAAAAGTCCGTCAAACTCGTCCGTAACCGCCACTTTTCCGCTTCCATCCCATTCCTCGGCGCCGCTGTCGCTGTGTGAGCTTAACACGATTGTTGCTTGCTGCCTTGTTGGGTTGTGTGCAGCCTGGAATAGTCGAATCCCATACCTTTCAGCAGTAACCGAACAAACCTCATATTCGTTTGAGCTTGTTTGGTTTATAAGCCGTGTTTTTTCAGTCAACGAATAATATTTTTCTCTCACACCAAATTAATTAATAGTACTTTCAGCCATGGCTTATCAACCAAATAAATCCAAGTGAATAGGGCGAAAGATATTTTGCGCTGATGTGCGACCCAGGAGTCTGTGGTGCTGACAAAACAAAACTCAGCGCGTGGAATGGTCTACCGGTGCTAGATTTTCGTTTCCAGGTCCGATTTTGCCTTCGAGAATGATCGTGTGGGCGTGATTTTTTCATAGCTTATATTCGACGTGGTAGTGGGTCAGGTCAATTTGTATCTTAGTATACAGTAATTAGAGGGTCCAAAAGGATTGTCCACGTTAACCTCACCAAACACGGCAGAAAAAAAATTAAAATTCTTAAATTTCCACCATCATAGTCATACACTTTGATTTGGTAGATTCTAGTCAATATCACTAATAATAGCAATCGTCAGCCTGTTCGTTTGGCCGTAAATGATCGTAAATTTCTAGCTAGAATAGTATTTTTCTCTCACATCAAACCAGCCAGCAGTAATAATCCACGATTGTATACGATCGTTTCAGCCCCAGCCGAATAGGCTACGTGTTTTATAAAAAACAATACCTATCTCACCAATTATAGAAAATAAAAATACATGTAGTAATCCCCTAACTTGCTTTATTATTATACTTTCATAATAACCCAAATTACACATCTTTATTATTATACTTTCAGTGGTAGACGACGTCCCCGTAGACAGCGAGGCGTCTGCGGTGACTTCGTGATTATAAAATCTGCCGGCGTAGTCCTTCGGAGGTGCTCGTAGGGGTCGGGTTTATGTACGTGTGTTCATATGTGTGAGTGTGTGCGTGTTACGGGCGTCTACGATATACTGTGTATTCTTAAAAAAAGATAATGCAAAGTAACCCTATAATTTGCATCGAAATCATCAACATACATCATTATGAGTGAAAGTAATACTCCCTCCGTTCCAAATTATAAGTCGCTTTGACGTTTTTGGTACATCTATTTTGCTATGCATCTAGATATAATATTATGTCTAGATACGTAGTAAAATGGATGAACCATCAAAGTCAAAGCGACTTATAATTTGGAACGGAGGGAGTATTAAAGATGGACATGTTCCACCATTAAAAAGTAATCTAACTAAGCAGTCCGCAGGAAAAAAAAACTCTATCTTGCTCCGTATTTTCAGCTTTTCGTTCTATCTCTCTACGCAATGCCGCTGCTGAATGTGGCACAAGCAACGCCGGAACCCGCCGTTCTATTTGAAAAATTGAATCACCTCAGATTCCATGATTATCTAAGCTATATTATCTTCCCACTAAGCTATATTACATCCGGGCCAGTAGAAACAATTTTTACAGACTTCATCATTTTTTTCATTGTCATTTTGGTCACACAAAAAGAAAGTTTTAGGGCCAGTTTAGCAGGGCTCTAACTCCTCCTGTAGAGAAGCTGGTTTCATGGGGCTGAAGCCGTTGAGAAAAACATTTGACAAAAACGACTCCAGTAACAGTTTTGCAACAATGTGTCAAGTTTGTGAGGAGCCGGGAGAAGCCACGTTTTTGCGCTCCAGCTCCTCAGTGTAAAATGGCTCTGGCTCCTCCAGGAACCATTTCGTAGATGAATGTTTGGCACGGCTCTGTAGCAAAAACCGCAAGAAGCCAGAGCGATGCCAAATGGGCCCTTAGATGTAGACCATCACAATGATTTTTAGGGATGGTTGATGTTATAGCAACATATGCTACGCTCCTATCCAAGCCCTTATCCTATTTTTGATGACCGAGGGAGAAAACAGACTCCAGTAGGGCCCGTATTTTAGTTTTTAAAAAATAGCGGTCTCTTAAGTTCTCCCCTTAGTCCCTATTTTAGTACTTAAAAATAACCGTCCCTTAAATTCTCCCCTTAGACCCTTATTCCTAGGGCTTTTGAGGATGCCCTTATTTTTCTACCATCGTTGTTTCTCCCCTGTGCCCCTTCGGATATCGCCCACACCTAAGATCCAGCCTCCCTCTGTCTCCGGTGCTGGCCTCCACTGCCTGCTCGGCTTCCTGCGCTCGCATCAGCCTCCCCGTTGCATCTTCTCCATTCTCGGCATCCGCTGCCCGCGCTAGCACCGGCCTCCACCAACGCTCCCGCACCAACGAAGAGGAGAGTGGAGACTTGCGCTTCCCGTGCTTGCATTGGCCTCATCGCGACAGCTTCTCCATTCCCAGATTTCGCCGCACATGCTCGCACTGGCCTCCTTTACCGCCTCACAGTGGCCTCCTTTACCGCCCGCGCCTCCGTCGTTCTGCTCGTGTTGATGAGGAAGGTGGGGACTCGCGCACCTCTTCAATGAGGCTGATGTCATCAAGGTCACCAAGGAGGAGGGTTGCGCGCGGTAGAACGGGTGGTAGCGTGGGGCTGTGGTGCGGGTGACAGAGGAAAAAAATGAGAGATGAGAGTAAAAAGGAAAAAAAATAAGAGTAATGTCATCTTTATAAGACCGAGGAGTACCATATTCTCTTAGTCTCATAAAGTTTGTCGGCGCCCACAATACTGTTGACGCCCAGATGCATGTGGTAGGCTCCATCGTCTTCTTCTGGTATGGCAAATGTCAGCGCCTACCATATTGTAGGACAAATGTCGGCGCCCACAACACTGTTCGTGTTCTGACATGTCTGGAAGGTTGCAGAGCACCCTTCTGACATGGCCTGACAGTACTGTCCCGTAGGTGTGCAGGATACGGTCCTCGGTATTGCGGTTGACTTGAGAGCCTCACCTTATCTGCTCTGCCTGATCCTTGGGTCCTTTACCGAGCGGGCGTCCCCATTCGGTCGTTTCCCAGTCGGCTCCGACCGCGCCAATCGGAGAAGAGCTGTAAGTAAAGGTTCGGTGTATTCCCGGTCAGAGAAGCGGGTCGGAGTCGGAAGCGAGCGTCGCCCTTCCTTGGTCAGGCCTTCCGGTCGGTGAGAGGCGGGTCGGAGTTGGGAGCGAGCGTCGCCTCCTTCTTGGCCATGCCTTTCGGTCGGAGAAGCGGGTCGGAGTCGGAAGCGAGCGTCGCCTCCTCCTTGGCCAGGCCTTCCGGTCAGAGACTGGATCGCTCTTCCGACCTATCGTTTAGGTATCTGGGCCGGCCCTGGAGTTGCGTGTCGTTTGCAACGTCGTCTGTTGGGCCGAACTTTTTGCTGGGAGGCGGGCCCATTAGGGACCCCAGGTTTATGAACCCGACAGGTATGTAGTACCCTATATCTAGTAGAGAAAGCTTCTCTATGCGCCGTGCACTCGGGTTAGGGGGGAGGAGGGGGGAGGGTTGATTTACAAGATAATGAGAGAAGTAGGGCTAGTCTATAGCTGTATGACCCCTCCTTACATAGTTCGGAGGGCAGACCATAAATTGATGAGTCCTGATTGGTTTATGGGTCATTTTCCTAATTTTTTACATGGAAACCTAGTCAAATCTGAGCATATATCCATACAATTCAGCCGATCTTCATGCATATATGAGTATCAAATCTAGCTTTTAAATACCTATGTAAAGGTATCAAATGCAAATATGAGTATTAAAAATTTTGTTTGCTCTAGGTTCAATAAAATTTTTAATTAGGACATTACAAGTTATTTTTAATTTATTCTAAAATAGAAAATATTATTGTTATAGCCTAAGTTGATGTTGTCATATTGTTTGTGCATATTTAGATTAAACATGTGATGCTATCATATTGCTTGTGCATATTTTTAAATTAAACATGTGAGATAAAGTGTTGTCTGATTTTTCTAGTGTTGAAAATACATGCAGCGGTACTGTCCAATATTGATTTGTTTAAGTGCTTGTAGAATCAAATATTTCTAATTGTTTTGGGTTATACCTATAAAGCGTACAATCGTCACTTCTATCATCATCTAACAGCCATTTAACAGATTAGAGACGGTGATGGCATATAAGAGAAAAAAATATGATTCAATGGCAATGAAGCAATATTCTAATTTTCAATGGAACATACAAAAATGTTATAAGTTCTAATGACATTGAACAAATTTTCTCCAACAAGTTTGGGGACCTCGATATGCAATGTTGAAAGTTTGGGACCTAGATGACACCGTCGTGCAAGTTTAGTCATTGGACCAAACATGTCCAATCTAAGTCAGCGCCAAATCATTATGCCACGTCAGCATATGGAGAAGGTTGAAACACATTTGGTCCTTTGTTGGAACCCGGGACAATGCAAGTTTAGGGATCTAAAAAAAAATTTAAAGTTTGGGATCTAGATGACACCGTCTCCCAAATTTAGGCACGGCTAGTATATTTTCACTCAATCCTACTATTGGATCTTAATTATTTACACCCAAGAACATGTAAGGGCGTCTTCAACAGTACGAGCTAGCACCAGCTCTAAGCTAATAAATATTAAGATAGACTGCATCAAACAGTTCTGAACAAATGATGCTGTGAGAGAGTGATGCATCGTGAAATGTGCGAGATTATCTCTTGAATTTATGTTAGTCTCCTACCTTTCTCCACTATTTCATGATTAAAAAATTGATTCAGCTAGCTCTAAGCTGGATCATTGATGCACCGACGTCACCTATATATATATGGCTATATCACCAGTGTTGGCTTCACTTAGCTTTTGCCCTGACTGCAGATTCTGATCACTTTAGCGCAGCATCGTCTTTAGCTTTCCCGTCAATATATGAGGTTCTGATTGAACAAATTTTGCTGGCTACTCCCTCATGGCCATCCTTTCTCTTGGAAACTGCCACGTGCAGGAAAGTGGTAACTGGAGCAGAGACAGCAAGCAACGGGTGTCTCGGTTTTCTACTGTGGTTTCTGTTTGAGAAAAGGTCTCACATTCTTCCTGGATGGAAGCATCAACAATATCGACTATCTTATCTGGAAAGCTTCTCTCGACGAAGTTAACAATGTTGAATCCATTCTCAAACATTGGATCAGTAGGCCTTTTGCCGGTTATCATTTCAAGAAGTACAATCCCAAAACTATAAACATCTCCATGAGTCGATGGTTGGCCGCCTCCGCCATATTCTGCGTATATATAAGTTACGTAGTTATTGTATATAAATTATAACTCTGCGACGTATTACTAGTTGAAGATAAAACAAAACAGTAATTATACCTGGTGGTATATATCCTATCGTACCCTTCACGCCAATTGAGTTGATGCATCTTGATCTGCCTGTATTTGAATGTTCAACTAATGTGGACGCAGAATCAATATAGAAACTTGCAATACCGAAATCCCCCAGGCGAGCAGTCATATCATCATCTATGAGAATGTTACTAGGCTTCAAATCGCAATGTACAATGGCCTTCCAAATGTCGTTATGTAAATATTCCAATGCGTCGGCTATGTTAGAGTAAGTATAATAGCAGGCTGTAAGCCGACTAAATGCTGAGGTGAAGGAGAGAGGGGAGGAGAGAGAGGAGAAGCGGACTGTAAGCTTACAGCCGGCTTGGGCACAAGAACCAAGAAAGTCTGTGAGAGAGACAAGTGGGCCATGTATTAATTGTAAAGAGCTAACTACTGTATGAGTGGGCTGAGAGAAGGCTACAAAGAACCTTACAGCCAGCAAGCCGGCTGTATTATTAGCCTTGCTCTTAGAAGCTATGTTTATTCTTTGGGTCAAGCTTAAATGCTTTTGATGAGCTTTTCCTTCCTCTTTATGATGCAACCACGAGTCTAAATTTTCATTAGGCATAAATGGATAAACTAGAGCTTTGAATGGCCTGCCGCTGATGTCTATCGTTGAGCATGCAGTTATGATGGAAAGAAGAATTCGATGTTTGATGCCCCTCAATGCTTCACATTCGGACAAGAAGCTTTTCTCTGCACCATGAATGTCAAGGTCCAGAACCTTCACTGCGACTTCCAGTTTAGAGGGGATTAGTTTTCCCCTGTAGACAGAACCATAACTTCCCCTGCCAACCAAGTTAGCGAAGTCCCCTGTGGCTTGAGCTAGGTCCATGTAAGAAACTTTCGGAAATTTCTCAGAAGAATAAGGCAACGACGACTCTGATCTTGACATCTTCTTCTCAATGATAACAAAATAGATCAACAATAATAGTGACATGAATTCAAATATTGGGATCAATACTCGGATCAAATAGTACTGTCTCTCTAATCTTCTAGAAACAGAAGCGCATGGGGGCATGTGTAGATCGAAAGATCCTCCACAGAGTTCCAAATTCCCGCTGAGAGAAATAGCTGTTGCATTTGTAAAAACATCATTGAATGGTATTTCTCCTTGGAGACGATTGTAGGAAAGATCCAATTGTGTGAGATTTTTCAGACCACCTATAGTTGTTGGAATGGAGCCCGACAGATTGTTATGTGAAAGGTTGAGCATGCTCAAACTCATTAGACTGCCAAAAGACATAGGAATACTTCCGGTGAGAAAATTCTGGTCCAATTGGATGATTTTCAACTCTTGGCACTGACTCAAAGTGCTAGGGATAACCCCACTAATTTTGTTGGATGAAAGACGGAGTTCGGTCAGCTGTGTAAGATGAACTTCTGAAGGTATAAGACCTTCTAATTTGTTGTATGAAATCACACATGTAGTCAATGTTTGGATACTAAAAATCTCTGATGGTATGGTGCCCTGTAAACTATTTCTGGAAAGATCCAAAGAGGAGAGTTGCTGAATGTATGACTAGCTGATGGGTATGGAACCAGTGAAGTTGTTTTGTCGGAGAGAGAGTTTCACTAACTGTGTAAGATTGCCAATGGAGGATGGAATGGGTCCATTGAAGTTGTTTTGGTTAAGATAAAGATGTTTTAGTTCTATTTGCGATCCGACCCAATCTTCAATTGTACCAGTCAGACTGTTGTAACTTAGTGCCTGTTGTAACATGGCCACCGCGAGTGGCGGAGACCTGCGCAGTCAGCAGGTTACGAAGGCGTCTCCCACCTGTTACCAAAACGGAGGTTGTGCTCCCACGCCTCCAAACCCGGGAGAGAGAACGGTTGGTCAGATTGAGCTTGCAGGTTGCGGGCGACGGCCCTGACGCGGTCTCCGCCCGGCCGGCTCGCAGGCGTCTCCGGCCGATGGGGCGGAGGCCGCCCCGACAGGAGACTAATTAAATGACAACATTGTTTGGGTATGTGCAGGTAACCGGATGGGGGCGCTCGTGGACTGCGCGGGTGCTCCAGCATGGTCTCCGCCCGTTGGGGCGAAGACCCAAGCAGAAGATCGGCGATCCTGGGATGCCGGAGGCCTACGGCTTTGGCACTCCCAGAGGCGGAGGCCCGAAGGCTCATCGTCGGATCCTGAGGCCGGACAGAGCGGAAACCCACGGCGGAGGCCCTAAAGCCCATCGCTGAGTCTTGAGGCCCGATGGGCCGGTAGATCATGCGGGCCCAATACCAGATGGCGGCATGGCAAGATTACCCCCGAGACGGAAGGCGAGTAGAGGAATATCCCAAGAATGTACTGTAGCAGTTGAGGGATACTACTGTAAACTCTGTGAATGTGGTAGTTGAGCCCTATAAATAGGGAACACTTGTAACAGTAAATGGTTGGTTGGTGAATGAATCAATGAAACCCTAGCTTTCCGTGCCATCTCACCACACGCCCTCCTGTCGTGCCTAACCCGAGCCTCCGCCGAAGGACAACGTCCGACGGGCGGAGGTCTCAGTCTCCCCCACGTTGTCTGAAACCGCCAGTTTCAACAGTGCCAAGCTAACCAAGCCAGACAAGTTCCCTATGCACGACGGAACTATCCCCGATAAGTTGTTGTCCAATAGTAGATATTCAAGTCCGGTGGGCAGCTCACCGATATAATTAGGAATGGATCCACTTAGCCGATTCCCAGCTATTGAAAGCACTTTCAGATTGGTACAGTTTCTCAAGGAATATAAGAATTCCCAACTTTGGATGTCTGGTGTTTCAAGATTGTTGTCGTCAAGGTTTAGTTCATATAGCTTAGTGAGCCTACCAAAAGAAGTTGGAATTACACCTGTGAAATAGTTAGCATCTAGAGCTATAAGCTTGAGCCCTGAAGCATTGCCTAATGAAGCTGGGATTTGACCTTCAAAGTTGTTACTGAAAAGTATAAAAAAAAACGAGATTAGGAAGCGCATCGCCGAGGTTGGATGGCAACATCCCATGCAGCCTGTTCCCGCCCAAGTCCAGCCGGCATATTGAGTAGGACTGTTGGGAATTGTCCGGATAGCATATTGCCACCGAGGGACAGAATAGATAAATTTGACAAAGCTACAAGCTCATTGGGGATGCTACCTGTGAACTGATTATTAGGCAGAAAGATTTTTCGAAGCTGAGTGTTGTTGAGGGTTGGTGGGATAAGTCCGGTTAGACTATTGTAACCAAGTCTTAATCGTGATAACTTGGACAGCAGACCAATTTTCAGGGGAATTTCACCCTCTAGAAAGTTGTGGTAGAGGACTAGTTCCCTAAGATTGGAACAGTTTGTGAGTGTATCTGGAATAATCCCTTGTACTGAGTTACTGTTCAGATCAAGCAACTCCAATCTGTGGAGATGCGAGAGATCTGGCAAGTGGCCAGAGAAGTGATTCACGGACAGGTTCAGTGTCCCAAGGAACGTTAAGTTCCCAAGTGAGGGGGAAAGTGTGCCCGTCAAGCTTTGGCCAGCGAGCTCCAGCGCGGTCACACGGTCTATGTGCGTCCGGCTGCGGCATGAGACACCCGCCCAATGGCAATAAGGAGTACTAGTGTTCCAGTTGCTCAATATTAGCCCCGGATCATTGGCGATAGCCTGCTTAAAATCAAGCAGGGCAAGCATGTCCGAGCTGTTACCAGGGACAGTTGAGCAACGGATGTTGCCAGCACCATAACATAGCAGCAGAAATAATGCCAATGCTACGAGCATGTTGCTCTTCACGGGTTGCTCAGCGCAACACATGGAACCTGGTCGATCACCTGCAAAAAAGTGAAACGAAAATACAGGTTTATAGTATGTTGACAGTGGAGCGGCTATGTATAATGACCATGCGTCGAATGCCCTAACAAGTTCTAAGCGGCCAAGTTCTCTAACTATGGGTCGATGAAAATAAAATAATCCTACCAAATTGTTCTAACTCTACTACGGATAATTTGAGGCAGCGAAACAAAATTTTGTGAAGTGTTCCCATTTCAGTCAGTAACAGAAACATGGCAAGCAAGTAAGCAAGGCACGAACAAAAATATACTAGTACTAGGTGCCAGCAGTAATGAGGAGAGAGAACGGAGCACCTCTGCTGGTCCGGAGCGCAGAACACGGGCCTTCTCAGCTTGGTTTTGCTGGTAAGTACGGTGTACTGCTGTGCGAATGAGTCCGATGCTCAGCTGATGAGGCCCCAAGGGTTTAAAAACAGTTTAACAGCGTTGTTTGTGTCCACAGACTTGCATTGTGTGGCCATGCCTTATCTTAGCTTGACCGCCATGGCAGCGAAGACCCCGAGTCCGTCAAACTCCCCAGTTACTGAAACCTTTTGGCTATCCCCGGCCCTCACCCAGCGCTGCCGTCACTGTTTGAGGTCGACATGATTGTTGCGGCATGTCTTTCCTGGAAATCTGACAGCTTTGTTGCTTTGTCCGGTTCTACTTTCTATTCCAAAATAATTGTACATCTTATTTTCTAAAAAATCTATCTATTTTTCTAAAATCTACTTATACATATCTACATTTGTATCTCCTAATATATTTAATATAAAAACATATTTTATTATTAATCTAATAATACTCATTACGTATTATAAAATATTACCATAACATTTTGTACATGTTTGATCGAACTTTAAAAAATTTGACTACTCCAAAAACAAGATATGTAATTATTTTAGAATGAGTGGTATCTCCTAATATGTTTATTATGGAAATATATTCCAATATTAATTTAATAATACTAATTATACATTATAAATAACAGTAAACATGCTCGAGCATTGCAATGAGATATACAATTTGTTGCATAGTGCTCATGATAATGATGTTAGATTTAAATGGATTTGATCCAACCTTAAATCAAATAAATTTTAAGGTCTATAGTAAATGCTACTCCATCCGTTCCAAAATATAAGACGTTTTGGATTTTCTAGATGCATTGCAATGAGATGTACAATATCTATCTAGACACGGTGTATCTCTAAGCACATAGCAAAAACTAAGTATCTAGAAAAGCCAAAAAGTCTTATAATTAGGAATGGTGGGAGTAGTTCAATAAATGATTAATTCTGTTTGAAAAATTAACAAGAGATTGATTGAACTTAATATTCTGTCGACCTGTTATGAGTTTAAGAAAGACGGAAGGCAAGTCACACGCCACATACAATCCTACTCAACATGTGCCGAAAGACTGTGCCGGCACATCTCGAAGATTGACGAAGTCACCGCAGGCGCCTCGCTGTGGACGGGAACGCTGCCTACCACTGAAAGCACAACGCCGTTAAATCCTGAAAAATACGAGCATCCGTGCCAAGTCAAGGACTTAAACCCAGATAGACAGCTTCCACCACAAGGAACCTAATCCAACTGGTAGATACTTATGACTGCAAAAATTTATACTCAAATATAATGTATTCTATATGATGTACATGTTCAGATTTGGCAAAGTTTTATTAAAAAGAAAATCATAATTTGAGAAGGAACTCTTTAATTGGCTTAGGGTATGTTTGGGAGTGGTCTATCAACTCTGGTCCACAAACTCTACTGAAGAGCTGCTCGACAAAAAAACCTAGAATTTATGAAGCACTCTTTTAGCTGCAACTATTTGCCTGAAAAAATGAACAGAGCAATGCCATACAGGCTATTAATCTATAGGTGCATGCATCATTAAAGTATTTCTTTAGCTTGTCTTAAAATTTCAGAATGCATTGTATTATAGGATAGAGGGAGTACTAGACTACTAACTATAGTAAGAATGCACTATTTTTTTTCCAGTGTGCTACTTATTCTATCACCAAGAGTAACTAGTATAATGCCCGTTCTAACGCAACGGCAGCATATAACCATGCAAATTAAATAACCAAAAGGCATATATGGGAAGTCATTAAGCATCACTGAGATATATTTATGATTCATTAGTTATATTTATGATTCACGCAAAAAAGAAATATTAAAAAGGAAGTCTATCTTACCCTATCAAAATATGAATAATAATATTTTTCAACATTAGTGGTCACATCTATAACCAAGCATGTCTTCAGGCTCCCCTACATTTAGAAGGCGTCCAGTCCTCAGAGCTGCCTCATCTGTTTAGCCACAACACACTTTAAGAAAAGGTGGTGAATAGTTTATTCTACGAAAGCGCCGCTAACTTAAATGACCAAACTTCCATTCACCAAACCTTAAGTATTTCAGATAACATTGCACATAGTCTAAAGCCACATGCTGTTACCTGCGCACCAAAGTGCAAATATCAAACAACAGGAAAATACAGAGGATCGGTATTGAAATATCGAGTCATGGGGAAAAGGACTCAACATTATTATTTTTTAACCCACTAACATTCAACCCATCTATTAAGCAGGCTCTTTTTGTTAGTGAAAGGAGGTCAGAGGCCCCGTGTTTCGCTGTGCGCATGTGGCAAAAACAAAAAAGAAAGAAGAGCAAGAGTAGGATTGTAGGAGTAGTAGATCGCTGTCGCTCTCGTTCCATCCAGCCCATCCAGAAGCTGAGAAGCACGTAGCAGGTGCTCATCGTCCATCCTGAACTCTGATCCGTCCCATTTCAGAATTCAGAGGCAGAGCTCGTGACTTCACTTCACTGCACCTGGATGTTGACGACCTTGCCCCCTGCTGTCAGCTTGGGTATGGTGATGTAGAGCACGCCGTCCCTCACCTCCGCGCCGATCTTATCCTGCACACTTGGCACTCCGGAGTCCGGTCAACGCCTTCCCGGCACACCATCGCCTCGCCTAAGCCGGTCACCGCTCGTTCGCTAGGGTTTGCCAATTTGGGATTGGGAGAAACAAAAGTAAGGAGAAGAGGAAAAATGGCCAGGGTGATTTCCGGTTACCGGGGCGCTGTGTCCTGCTCCGCCTCGCCGTGCCCATGGAGGGAGGCGGGAGTGCAACTGCGGCGGGGAGCAGACACGGGGAAGAAGGGGCGCGGATGCGGTGGGCGGTCAGGCATGAGGCGCAGCCGAGCAGGGCGATCGAGGCATCGGGGAAGGATTTTTTTTTGCGTTTTTAGATTAGGGGATTGGGATTCGATCACTGATCGGCCATCTAGGGTGAGGCGCATTGCCGCGGTGTTGATGCCGCGCGTTGAAGCCTACGATGGGGCGCGTTGAAGCTTGGAAGTTGATACAAATCATCCTGGCCACATGATTGGGTTTGAAGGCTTTGAAGGATGGTTTTTAGCCCTTGATTTTAATAGAGACGATTTGCTAGGTGCAATTGGTTTGGTGTATAATGGTCGGACTCCCTCAGCGGGGGACGCAATCTTGGGTGTACCTAGTATAATTTGGATTGGTCCAATATAGTAGGGATGTAACATAAGCTAGTTGTATCAACTATTTTTAATATAATAAAAAGTATCATCTGGCTTCGTCATTTTAAGAGAGGAATCATACCACACTTATTATTATAAAGTTCTCCATAAAAAAGGTTTCACACGACTCACAAAAACATTCATAAATTCAAGATTAAAAATAAAGATCATCCATGAGAAGCGAAGAAAAACAAGGTTGTTGACTCTGGTCTACGGCATGCTTCTAGGATGCAATCCATTTTTCTCATAACGATTTTTGTAATTGGGTGCTAGGTTTACAAGTGTGCATCACATCTACTAGACTCGACTAGTTTAAGCTACCCATTCATAGCCCCTTAATAGTACGACTAAAGGAGAAAACAAAGATCATATCACTACTCTAAGTGTCTCAACTCCATTGACACTTAAAACTAGGCGATCCTTTAATCTTCGTGTTGATATCCTTTGAAGACTGATAATTAATCGATACACCAAATAGAGGCATAAAAACCATTTGATTGCCCATTAATCAATCATCATTGTGAGCTAACTTAGAATGCCGCTGCAAAACAAACATTAGTCACAATAATTGTGTCGTCATTAATTGCTAAAACTGAACTAGGGGCCTAGATGCTTTCAACTACTTCTTGTTCTTCGTTGTTGCTGCATGGCAATGGATCAATGACAATGAGGCTCTAGAGCGGTCATGCCAGCTACAGTAGCCCACAACCGTCGCACGCCCTAATTGGGCCCCTTCCGGGTGTGTGGGGTTTCGGATTTTAACAAACCTCATCGGCATGTCTTGTACGTGTATCGTGTTCCTGACTAGGCTCCTCCAGCGACGTGCCTTGCATATTACACCCATCGCAAGATGCATGAGTTGAAGTGTTCATGTGTGAACATGTTGTAAGCGCCGGCCAACCTAAAAGTCGGCTAGGCTGATCTTTGCCCGACCTATACAGAGCGATCTAGCTCCTTACTAGTGCGCTAACCGTAATTCATGTCAACATTTTGCTTGAGACCACGTGGTGGACTAGTGTGTGAAATTCACTACTACAGAAAGTTTTTTAAAGGCAGCTAGGATGCCTCTATAGAGTAGGCTAGCCCAGCCTCCTCTACTTTTCTGTTTCTACAAATCATGTTTTATAGAGGCCGTTTTCTAGCCACTTTTACAAATCGGATTTCTAAGGATGGGCCGTCTCTACAAATCGTTCTCCAAACATCATACACTACTACAATAATGTTAATGGAGGCGGGCGTTTTGGGTTTTCGAGGTAGGCAAAGCAACCGCCTCTGTCGGGTTCATAAACCCGGGGTCCCTCATGGACCGGCTTCCCAGCAAAAGGCTCAGCCCAGCAAACGACGTTGCAAATGATGCGCAAACTCTTGGGCCGGCGCAAACACCTAAACGGCAGGCCAGAAGGACAATCCACTCTCCGACCGGAAGGCCTAGCCGAGGAGGAACGGCGCCCGCTTCTGACTCTGGCCCGCCTCTCCGACCGGAAGGCCTCGCCTCCAAGTCCGGCCCGCCTCCAGACGGCGGCTCCGACCGGAAGGCCCGGCCAAAACACTACTTCTGAATCCGATCGAGATTGCACCGAACCCCTACTTACAGCTCCTCTCCGACTGGCGCAATCAGAGCCGACTGAGACCGACTGACCGGGGACGCCCGCTCAGTAGGGACTAGGAAACGGATGGAGAAAGTAAGGCAGGGCACTCAAGTCAACCACAATACCGAGGACCGTACCCTGTACACCTGCAGGACAGTACCCTGCGACCTCCCTAGCATGACAGAACCCAAGCAGTGTTGTAGGCGTCGACATTTCCCCTACAGTGTTGTGGGTGCCATCACCTCCCATACCAGACAAACAGAGTAAGGCTCCCCCCACATGCCTCTAGGCATCAACAGTGTTATGGGCACCGGCATTTACCGTACCAGGCGAATATGGTAAAACCCCTTGCATGCCTCTAGGTATCAGTAGTGTGGCAAGCACGACATCTGCCATACCAGAAGAAGACGACGCAACCTCCAACGTGCATCTGACATTAAACAGTATTGTGGGCGCCTACCATCATCTGGTACCCGCCGGCGTGGGCAGCAAGGCTTAGTAGCGTATGTACTCTCTCCGTCTCACTTGTAAAGCCATCCTCTTCATCTATAAAAGGGGATGCGCTCTCTTCCAACGAGGGGATCGATCAGTTCACTTACATCGATTCACCCTCTGTAACTTTAGACACTCCAAAGTTATATCGAGCACATGCTCGAACACTTAGCACATAGCAGGGCTCCTGTCACTCTTGGCCCTTCAGACCAGAGTTCGACCGAACCTCTTGTACCCCCCATCTATCTCTCTTCCGGTTGTAACCCCACAACAAACTTTGAGCATCTGGGCTCAGGAATAAAGTCACCGACCGACTCAAATTGGATGTAGGGCACGTTGCCTGAACTAGTATAAACCTTGTGTCATTGAGTGCTAGGCCACCTCCGATCACAACGTACAGCAAAACTACAAATATTTACATGTTGGTCACTTTCTGCACCGACAGTTGGCGCCGTCCGTGGGGAAGACGCTGTACATTCACACTTTTTGGTCATCGGATGGCCCACTTTTCCGCCACCTTCGCCATGGCGGGCTCGAGCGATACGACTCGCTTTGGCTCGCTGGAGTTTCCCACACTCCCACCTATTGGGATGTGGGTTCCACCCATCCTCGAGCCGTCCTAGGACTTCCTCTTCGGAAGCCTAGACTTCGTCGCTGACCGGCTCAGCGTACTACACCTCCACGAGGAGGCGCTTTTTCCGGCGCCCGTCAGAGGGGCACCCTCCATCGGCTCTGGGACAGACGACGACTTCAATGACGAGGCGCATGTGCTTCATTCTGAGCAAACTCTCTGCTCAAACCCCGCTATGAGTAATGTACATACTGTCATTTACTCGCTATTTTCTATCTTCCACCGATTGTTCGGAGGGACCCCATTGTGCCTGTCACGACCGCCATGTGACCGGTTCCCCTATGGCCTCATGTCCCTTGCGGATGCGGATGCCCGAGGGCTCTAAAGGATGCCGGCGTCGCCCCTCTCATGTCCGAATTCGTGGAAATGGCGAGCTATGCTCCCACATGTTTCCTCGACCTCATGGATGACGATGTTGAGAGTGACGGCTCCAGCATCGGTGACGTAGCACCTAGCCACCATTCGTCCTGGGAGTGTGTTATGGTAGACGCTCCGGGATAGCCACCGGTGGTAGCAGAGTCCTTGCAGACTAACGCCCCTCTGGACCCTCGTGCGGGGACCCTCGCGCTCACACGAGAGCACGGCGAGGAACTACGACAACGGCGGCAGAACCAGCCGTTACCTGCACCGGTGCGTTCGACGCACCACACTGCGCATAAACCGGTGAGCGGCGCCCGGGGTCGCGCCCGCTGGGTCCAGCGCAACATCATGGATGGGGGGAACGATCCCCAATAGTTCACTCGGGCTGACCAGAACATCGCCGCTGTGGCGATGCTTCTGCGCGGCCTTCCCGAGCTGAATGACCCCTAGGAACATGCGATCCACCGAAACCTCCGGGCACTGGTGGAAACCGCCGCCGTTCAACAGGCAGAGAGCTCCGCATCACGACACCGACTCACGGCCTCTCTCCCCACCTGGGGAGTATGGACGCACCAGACAAATTGCTCCACCCGCTCATCGCTATAGCCTCCGAGCGCGGCACAAGAGGCCGCATCTACGCCCCAGCATGACCTGGCGCCCGCTCCGCACCGGCCGCCTATGCGCGAGCGGCTCGGGCCGAACCAAGATGCTCGTAGCGTCATCAGCAACCGGTGTCAGTCCCGGCATGATGATGACGCCCATCGAGTGGCAGCGATGGTAGGTGACATAGACCCTGGCCGGACCATCACAAGGAATGGTGAAACACACCCTAGGCGCGATCGCTGGCCGAACGACTAGAGTCCTAGCCCGGATGGCCCGGGACCATGGGCCTTTGGCCGGCGCAACCAGAGAGCACCGTTCCCACAGCGCTTCAACAGAGGCCATGACAAAGGCAAGGCCAAGCGCGATGAATAGGATGAGGGCCCCTCCATGCAGAGGAGCAAAAAGAACAAGAAAAATCGTCGCCGACCGGCTAACTCCGCGTTGGTCGCCGCGGCTGATCACACGGGTAAGCAGCCCCAGCACTTCCACGAGCTCATGAAGAGCCTGTGCACCAACCACTCCTACCCCATCAAGCACCTCTACAAGGACTGCAAGCTCCTCAAGCGCCTTCTGCGATAGGCCAGTGGGCCAAAGGAAGGAAAAGGCAAAGAAGCAGCGACCAAGAAAGGGGGCGTAGCGGGCAAGGATCCGAACGACTGAAGGTCCCTATACAGCGACTGAGGTGATCCGACCATATGCCTACCAACTGAAGGACGACAACGACAATGTTCTCACCAACACTTGGAACAGCGAACAACTACGTCGTTTCTTCCCCCCAAAATTCAGTCTTATCATTTTTACTTCACGTTTGCTCTGATAGAGCGCCCTGTGTAACAGAACCGACCAATTTATAAGAGCACAAGTACGAAAGCAATCACCGGAGTGATCAAACCGTCATACTTGAACCCATATAAACCCGGTAGTCAACTGAAACCACGAAGGATTTCAAACCAACTTGCATACAACCAAGATCACAGTAATTCAACATAACAAGCCACATGTTACATCCATTTCACAAGTAGTTCATAAGTACCTCATACCTCAGAGTACACATAGTTATTACAAAATGAGTTCACAAATAGCGGAAGCAAAGTAGTTTGACACCATCACACACACTTAGTTCAAATACAAGCCAGTTCCAAAGTCATATCCAGCAAAAGCAGTAAGATAAGATAACATAGATGATCATGCCCATGATCTAGTCTTCATCCCCCGCAGGGTGGAGACAATACTTGCAGTAGCCGTTATAGAGCATGTCATCTGCAACAAGGGGGAATAAACCCTGAGTACGAGAAGGTACTCAGCTAGACTTACCCGTCGTAAACCAGAAATAAATGACACCAAGGAGTATGCAAGGCTTTATCGGTGGATCTTGCTTGACAACCATTTTGCATAAAAGCTTTCGTGATAAGAGAGCATAATTTGATTTATGAGTAAGCAGCAAGTTAACAATATTAACCTATCAACTAGATTAGCACCTGTACTAGAGCAAGCAATTGATTAACTCCAAACATTAGTAACCATATCCAATATAATGTTGTATCATCATCATCATCGATTTAACCATCAAGTTCAATTAAGTGCATCTACGTTGACGCTGCTCAGTCAAGTTCTCACTATCCGGGAGAGACGGCGATTCGAATCGATTCCTATCCAGTTGGAGGGGTATTCCTAACACAAACCCAGGCATACCGCGCGAAGGCAGCCTTAGGTCACCTTTGGTACATCTCAGGAATCGCGGCTCCGAGCAGCGCCGCACCCTCAGGGAGTCCACTCTGCTAGGTGGTCAATCTCACCTTGGACTTACGCCAATAGCTCCCTGCACATCCTTGCTACCGCCAGGGTGCGCACTTTCACTTCTCGGTCTTCTGGCCTGAGTTGAGCTACTCGGCTTCGCTGTCGGAACGAGTTATCCGGCCATCTAAGTGATAGGCATGCGTTCAACATGATATGAGGACGTACAGCGAATCGGTCCTTAACCGACACAGACGGGGATAGATCCACACCCAAGACCTCCTTGCCTTGTTGCTTTTCTATCGACTTCCCGTCCGGTCACAATTCATTATTAACACATGGTTATTCTCCACGATAGCAAATATAGCCAACCGTGACCAGACATTCTCCTAACTTGCAGGTGACAGGAAATCACCTGACTCTTACCGGTCTAAGCATGGCTAAGCTTTGATTCGCTCCTGGACCTAAATAGGATTCAGGTATGTTTACTGGACAAGGAATAGATATATATGCAACAAGTGTTTGCATCCAGTTCCTATCACTTAATGCATCACAAATAAAGATACTCAAAGTAACCATTTTCAAAACATAGGAGACTTAGAATGCTCCGGGGCTTGCCTTTCAGAAAAGATGAAGGCTGGTGATCGGGGCACTCAAGAACTTCTTCGTTGACTCCTTCTTCGGGGGCCTGCACCTCCTGCTCTAGAGCTTGCTGCGGCTCCTCCGGAAGTACTGGCTCGAATTCCAGAAGCGTAACTCCCTCTGGAACACCTATTGCATGCATATGCATAGTATAAGAATCATGCATGCACAAGAGATGGAATATGATGATGAAATGTATAGCCATGCATGAATGGACGCATGAAAGACATAATGATGCAAGATTAACATTGATTTTTACCGAGTAGGTGCATATCTCTTTTAGAAAACAAGAACGGCACACTCACCAAGTTCTAATAACCTAAGATAAAGTTGTTCATCTTCAGTAAGAGGTCTAGCACCTGCAACTAATAATTTATCTTAATTAGCCTAGCATCTAAATCATCACATCCACTCATATAAAGCAAACAAGTCAGTCACTGCACTCAACAGTTTTCAGGCTGCAAACAGCAGCTACAAGTTTGATCCATAACTAGAGTTCTACAGATCCAAATACCATGATTTAAGACTTTCTGGAAAGCTTATAAAATTGTCTACAACTTTGTTATTGACCACTTTCCCAGCAAACCAATTTATCATGGGGGACTTTATAAAGTTCCCAGAATTGTCCAGAAAGACACAACGCAAGAAATAATTATTAACTTACATTGTAAACATACAAACGGACAAGACCAACTTTACTAACTCATTACACATGTTGAAAGAACACCAGAAAACATAGTGTCCATTCCTAAATAAATTATTCTCATGCCTTTAATAATTTATTTAAAGACTTAGGTTAAATAATAAACACATATCCAAAGTGTACATAAAATTCTACAAAAATTACAATAGCTTATACATGTCTCCAATAGGCTACTACATAAATTTCACATCAATTGAACAAGTATCTCATCCTACACAAAAATGACAAGGCATAAAGGCTTAAAATGACATAAATAGGAAACCTTAGTGAAAAGTGTCAAGCAACAGATTTCCTATTTTTCCTAGCATACTTAAGGTACTAGGATGCTACCCACCAAATTTCAGGATCATAGGATTCCTAGATAATTTACAAAAATTCACACAAGTATCAACCAATGATGAAAGAAAAATCTATAACTCAAAAACCATACATGCAATGACTCTCAAATTTTTACCAGAGCTTCTACTAAGCAGGAATAGCTTACCCACAAAATTTCATAATTTTTGGATCAAAGAAACTCAAGATATAATTTAAACAAGTTTGCATGCATTTAAAAACACATTTTAAGTTCCTATTTAATTCATCCAAATTTTCTACATCATGTGCTCATGTTCTATTTTTCTTAAATACTACACTTTACTATGATTCTACCAAAATTTGCCTCACTCCATTTGGATCTACCACTGTGGAGATGCAAAATTCACAAAATAGCATAACAAAACTGCATTTAAAAACAAGTCTAAAACTCTATGAGCCATTGACAGGCGGGGCCCGCGGGGTCAATGGACCCACCGGCCAGTCGCAGCCAAAGCAGAGGAGGTCATTGACCGGCCACCGCTCGACGACGGCGAGGAGTCCGGCGAAGGGGGTGGCACCAACGTGCTCAGCACGTCGTCCCGCACCGATGGGAGTAGAAAACGAACCCCCTAGCTACAGAGGAGGAGGTCGCCGGCGGCAATGGCGGTTGCGGCGGCGCTGCGCGAGGTACGCCGGCCAACTAAGGCCATGGCGGTCCGACCTAAGCTTGGCATGAGCATCAAGAGTTCGCAGGGAAACCGAGGGAAGGGAGAGAAAGGAGGGAGAGAGCCCCGGTGGTGGTTGGCCACGGCAGGCTCAACTCCGACTCCGGCGGCAATGGCGGAGCGCTGCGGAGAAGAAGAAGAACGACGTCTACCATGACTCTCTGGCTCAGTGGCGAGGTGGACGAGCTCCGGAGGAAGAAGATGGAGTCATGGGCTAGCTGGAGGCGGCGTTTTCATGGTGGCGAAAGAGCTCGGCGACGACGCGGCTTGACAGCAATGGCGCAGCGGCGCTGCTTTTCTCGGTGGCTCCAGCACGCGCGAGAGAAGGAAATAGAGAGCAAGGGCGAGTGGAAGGGCAGGCGGGCGCGGCCTTCAAGCGTTTGCCAGCGGCCAGCGGCGTCAGGCCGGCCACGGCGCGTGGCCAGCACGATCAGACGGCCGGCGATGGGTGGCGCCACGCAGCCGATGAGTTCTGAACCTGCCGACACTGTAGCTCGCCATTCAGTCGAGACCTCAACGCCTGAGAGCGCGATTTGGAGCCGATGGATCTCCGAATCCTTTGGTCATTAGCGCAAACCTCCTAAACAAAAGTTGAAGTACTATGTACCAGCTACAAAACTCCTTTAGAGATCAAAGTCTAATTCGCAATGGATAGAGAGTAAAATCAAGCCAAAGTCGAGCCTGCAAAACTGGAAATCAGCCCTTGGACTTAGAAAATTTCTAAGTGTAGAATTCACCCCAAATCTAACTTGTGGGACCTTTTTGAGGATGTTCCACACATTTTCATGAGTTGGTCATAAAATAACTTTTGTTCCTTATATAATTTGCTACAACTTTGCTTTAGGTTGCTCAGACATGCAAACACTCTAAGTTGTACTTTTTAAACAGTCAAACTTAGGAGCTCTAGTGTACTACAATGGTAAAACCATGACTTGGAAGTGTAATTAGGCAATAAGACCAACATAAACATTGTTCCTAATTACATCCTAAGTGTAGCTAAGTTGTTTAAGAGGACATTTAACACACATTTGCATAGACCACACATGAGCACACACAATTGCTATCATGGAACCAAACAATCCAAATGAAACACACATGAAATGATAACATTCATAATGATATGATGCTTATGAATGAGATGATGATGCTCATGCTCATGTGATGCAAGTGTTTTAGTGGAACCATAACACTGGGGTGTTACACCCTGACCCGAACACTTTCGGCCCAGGTCGCTCGGGGGCTCCATGGGATTGCACTACCACCTCTCTTATTTTACTATCATATGATAAAACTCCTTCCTACCCAAACAAAAGGGTAGTTCATTCCTTTAAATTACCTTATGTAACTTTGCTTTAAATATTCTGACCGATCGCACCACGCCTCTACCTACGGTTATGAGCACCTGAGCCTCGCGGGCCATGCCTAGGCTCCTAAGGTTGCAGCCTACGGGATGAATGGGCAAGTGTGAATAAGAAAGAATAAAAAACAAAATTATACTAAGGTAAAACTAAGGAACGAATGGGACAAACTTCCCCGAACGGAGTGATTCCCTCACAAAAAATGAAACTGATTGTATTCATTGAGTACACAAGAACGTTTACATGGGGGCTCCCCCATGAACTTAACTTTTTACATCTGCTAAACTACTTATGCTTTACAAGCTATTGCGGCTGCCCGACGGCATCTGTTGTCGGTGCGACCGACGAAGGCACGGGCTGCTCGCTCCTCGGCTGGAAGACATTCGGCTCCGTCGGAGGCAGGGCAACGTTCATCTTCGACTCAGGCTCCACGCCATCCGCAGGCTGGGCAACGTCCTCCTGATGCATGCTTCCGACCATGTCCGCACGGCGAGCATCCATCACCCACTACGTGGAGACTTGCTCGGCCAACAACTTTGCGTGTGGCAGCAAGCGCTCCCCATGTGACTGGATGTCCTCCGTGCTAGAGCCGTCGGCGTACCCACTATAGATGGTGGCGAAGTCCAGGTCCGGGTGGTACATCGCCACTGAAGTCAACACCCTCAACGCTCCATAGAATAGCCCGTCGGTGACGAGGGCCCAGACCTCATCAGGAACCTCCGCTAGCCGGATAGCAGGCGCGCTGGTGCTTGGCGCCGACCCGAAGACCTCCGAGGCGACGAGCTAGGCAACATTGCCCATCTGGTCAAGTTCCCCCTCGAGAGCATGTCGCTCTTCAAGGGACTTGGCCAGCGCCTCCGCATTCAGACCAATCATCACTTTGGCCGTCTCTAGGTCCTGCTCCAACGACTCCACCTATCCACCCAGCTCTAGAAAGAGGACGACAAGCTCAGAATCAAGCTAAAGGAAGAAACCAACACGTCAAAAGCAGAAAAGGTACTTACCAAGGCGGGTGTTCTCGAGGATGGAGAGTCCCACCGCCTGTCGGGTCACCTGCTCGCGCAGCCGGGCGTTTGCCTCCTCCGTCCCCATCACCCGGCCTCGAAGCGCGAGCACTTCCTAGTTAGCCTCCGACTGGGCCTTTTGCTCCGATGCTAGGGCACTCTGCTCCATCTCCAAGGTCTCTAGGGTACCTTTGAGCGCCGCCTCAGTGTCCGCCAGGGATTTCCACAGTGTTGCCTCGGTCTCCGCCTGGCTGGCCTTCGTTGCCTCAAGCCCCTGCTCGGTGGCGGTCGCCCACTCCGCCGCGAGTTGCTCTGCTGCCCGTGCCTCGGTCGCCTCCGCCGCCTGGTCCTGGGACTCATGGCGGGTGGACTCCAGCTGGCACTCAAACTTGGCCATCCGAGCGTGCTCCATCCGGAGGAAATAGGACTTGCAGCACGACATCTCCTGTAGACCCTACAAAAACGAGAAACAAGCATGCTGACGCAACCAACGAGAGACCAAGGGGTCAAGGACAAGCATGGGAAACTCACCTCCATGGCATGGCGCATGTCGACCTTGACCAACCGCTGTACAGACTTAACCCACTCCTAGGCATCCTCAAGCTTCACCGACAGCTTGGCAAGATCGGACTCCATGGCGAGTCCTCTCCCCCCAAGGATGTCCCAGAGCTGACACTCCTGCGAATCTTGAGGGATGAATTGAATCTTCATCGGGTCCTCAGGGTAGGGCCACACCAGGTCAGTCTCCTCCAGCCTGCTGGAGGGCCCAGCCTCCGATCGGACCACCGCTAGCTCCCGTGACAGCACTGGCGGCTCTACCTCGTCATCTGCTTCGTCATCGGAGGGGATCTCCACCACCTCGGTTTGATGGGCCACCGACAGGTGTTCTAGCTCTGTCCTGGCCATCGGGCTTGTCCTGCCGCGTCCACAGTAGGCGGGGATGAGGCCGGCGATACCACCGAAGGGCGTGGTGACCGTGTCCGCTTCGCCTCCCATTCGCCGATGGCATCCGCGCTCGCAGCATGCTTCCTCGATGTAGGAACATCACCATGCCTCTCTACCTCCTGCCCGCCTCCAGCGGACGTGGACGTAGGATTGCGATGCTCCGCTGAGGTCACAACAACCTCTTGGCTTTCCTCCTCCTCGGAGAAAATCATGTCATCGCCCACCTCTATGGGGTCCTCCGACTCGAGCTCTGACTCTATGTCACTCCTATTTTCCCCGGCCCACACGTGTTGGGTGATCTCCTTCTCCTTCTCATGGTTCCACCGAGCCTCCTCGGCTTTCTTCTTCTTCTTGGCATCCGCCGCCTCCTTCTGGGTGGCCTATCGAGCCACGCCCTCTGGCCCCTTCGGAAGGTGCAGCCGGGACTTGTAAACTTCAAGTCCCTACGAAACAGGCGACTCAATCAAAAAATAGGAGAACAAAGGGGAAAAGAACATGGAGTAAAGAGGAGGGAACATACCAATTTGGACACCACCGAGGAGTTAAGAGGTTCGGGCTTTCCATCGATGTTCTCCTTGGGCCTCAGCTGCAGCACCCGATCAAGGCGACTCTAGACCTCATTGTTCGGCAGCTCCTCCTGCAACACACGGTCAGGGGTCCGCCTGGGCCGCTGTACTTCCACATCGGCTGCGTCCTCTCCGCCAGCGGAGCAACCCGATGGTGGAAGAGGGTGTGGAACACCCGCACCCCATCAAGGCCACGCTGCACGAGCTTTTGGAGCTCCACCTCGATGATCTCCACCTTGTGCTTCTGCCAACTAGTAGGGCCCCATGACCAGCTATCCAGCCTCTTCGGCCTCCCACCAGTGAAAGGAGGGAACAATGCCTCTGCTGGGTTCCTGATGTAGAACCATTCCCCATGCCACCCCCGATTGGAATCACAGGGGGTATACACGGGGTATGAGCCCCCCGCGCTCAGTTTCTTCTGCAGCGCGAAGCCCCCCACCAGTGCGGTCTCGGGCGGATTCCCCACCGACGAAGTTGGCACGGAGAACATCCGCCGAAAGAAGTCCACATGTGGTTCCATCCCAAGGAAGGCCTTGCACACGGTGACAAAGCCGGTGATATGCAGCACCCCAGTCAGGTTAAGGTGCTGCAGCTCTAGGCCCCACTCATTGAGGAGCCTGCGCAGGAACCAGTACACGGGGTATCCTAACCCGTGCTCATGGAAGGCGAGGAAGGAAACAACCTTGCCAGCCCGAGGTTGTGGGAAATCCTCCCTCTTGGGAGCCCTCTAGTGCGCCACCTCCTTCGGCGGCAGAAACCCCTTCTCGGCAAAAGCCTCTAGCACCGACTCCCTCACAACTGATGACCTCCAGCCCAACATTTCGCTCTAGGATTCGCGAATGGATTTGTGAGTTTTCCCCTCTCCCTCGCTCTCCCCTTTTTCTCTCCTAGGAACCGCCGCAGCACTCAGACGCTCTTGGCGAGAAGGAAGAAAGAGAAGAAATGGCAGATGAGGAATAGGCGAAGGAATGGGGTGAAGGCCATCTCCCTTCTCCTACTTAAAGAAAGGGGCACAGCAGTTGGGAAATGTGCGGTGATCGGGGAAGGGCAAAACGACGAGGGCGAAAAACCCTCTCCCTTCCCCATTCAATGCGGATGGGATACAATGGGACGCGCCCTGACTGATGAGACACACCCTGCTCAACGGAATGGCGCCTAGTCAGACGGGATGTGGTCTGGGTATGGTCCACCACTACCGCACGTCGGGCGTGAGAAATAAGGCGCCACTGCGCGTAGGCGGCCCTCCGCCTTCCTAGGCGGGACTTGGAAATGCCCAAGCGACGGGACATTCATCAGGATAGACCAATGGGCTTCCTGAGTCGATCGAACGGCTCAGGCAAATGACAAGAGACTAGTAAGGAGCAGAGGGATGCCCCATGTGGGCCATGCCGACTCTGTCATGAACGACGAGCACGGATCCCGGTCGAACATTTCTGATTGGAGCTCTTCAAACCCCGTCACTCGAGTCATCAAGGTAACATTACCAACCCCCACTATTTCTTTATATAATCATGCATAAATCCATACATGCATTCATTCCATACGCCCGTACCCCCTGGACGATTCTACCTGAATCGCCCGGGGCTTAGGAACTAAAGCATCACATATGCGGTTAAATGCATCACAACGCTCTGTGTTGCGTCACGAAGCGGCAGTTGCTTTATTCAATATGAGCAATGACTGACCGGGGTTCAAAGGCCAGCCCACGAAGGGCTCGAGGCTGCCTCGCATCAAACAGAGCCAGGGAAGAAAACGTAGATGAGCCCCATGCGGCCCTAGCCCAGTCTGCCCCAAAGCAGATAGGGTCATCTCAACCTTCTCGTTCGATTCTAAACCTCGCCAAACCCACAGAATGTCCATTGAGGGGAGGCCAGCGGCCACATGGGTCGGTCTCTGGAACGACCTAGGCATCTGCCCGGTTGTAGGTTAAGGAGCAGTGGAATATCATAAGAGGGCTATGCCGACCCCGTCATGAATGACGGACCCAGATTCCACTCGATTATACCCGTTAGTGAGCTCACCGAGAGCGTCACTCGAGCCTAAGCCATCGTGGCAAGCGACGTTAGCTCAGCCCCTCTGGTTGTGAGAAACCGAGGATGGGGTAACACACAAAACTCAACCGACCCCTATCAAGCCCAAATAGGGCTTAGGGCCTCAAGACACCTAAAACTGCCTTGGCAGCGCCCGACGCAGGCTGCACCGACGCTAGGATCCGTGAGCTCCGTCTCGCCCGATCCCTAAAAATTAACTTCCTCGGCTGCGCGGGTTGCACCGACGCCAGGATCCATGAGCTCCGTCTCGCCCGATCCCTAAAACTAACTACCTCGGCTACGCGGGCTGTACCAATGCCAGGATTCAGTGAGCTCCGTCTCGCCCGATCCCAAAACTAACTACCTTGGCTACGCAGGCTGCACCGACGCCAGGATCCGCGAGCTTCGTCTCGCCCGATCCCAAAACTAACTACCTCGGCTGCGCAGGTAGCACCAACGCCAGGGTCCACGAGCACCGTCTCGCCCGATCCCTAAAAATTATCTACCTCGACTGCGTGGGCTGCGCCGACGCCAGGATCCACGAGCTCCGTCTCGCCTGATCCCTAAAACTAACTGCCTTGGCTGCGCGGGCTGCACCAATGCCAGCATCTGCGAGCTCTATCTCGCCCGATCCCTAAATTAACTGCCTTGGCTGCGCAGGCTGCACCGACGCTAGGATCCGCAAGCTCCGTCTCGCCCGATCCCTAAACTAACTGCCACAGACTAAAATACACGCACACACGCCCACTGACAAAAAACCCCCCAGGCGATTATGCCCGAATCACCCGGGGGCTCGGGGGCTACACCCGCGGGTGCGCTCGAGCGCACCCGTCGTCAAGACAAAAATCCCCTATACGATTTTACCCGAATGGCCCGGGGGCTCAGGGGCTCCTGTTGGGTTCATAAACCCGGGGTCCCTCATGGACCGGCTTCCCAGCAAAAGGCTCGACCCAGCAGATGACGTTGCAAACGATGCGCAAACTC
Source organism: Miscanthus floridulus (assembly GCF_019320115.1). NCBI lineage: Eukaryota > Viridiplantae > Streptophyta > Magnoliopsida > Poales > Poaceae > Miscanthus > Miscanthus floridulus. Next base: position 183,842,059 of record NC_089587.1, on the reverse strand, counting down.
TTGGGCCAGCACAAACACCTAAACGACAGGCCAGAAGGACAATCCACTCTCCGACCGGAAGGCCTGGCCGAGGAGGAACGGCGCCCACTTCCGACTCTGGCCCGCCTCTCCGACCGGAAGGCCTCGCCTCCAACTCCGGCCCGCCTCCGAACGGCCGCTCTGAACGAAAGGCCTAGCCAAAACACCACTTCCGACTCCGACCCGCTTCTCTGATCGGCAATGCGTCGAACCCCTGCTTACAGCTCATCTCCGACTGGCGCAATAAGAGCTTACGGGGACCGACCGACCGGGGACGACCACTCGGTAGGGACCAGGAAACAGACAGAGAAAGTAAGGCAGGGCACTCAAGTCAACCACAATACCGAGGACCGTACCCTGTACACCTGCAGGACAGTACCCTACAACCTCCCTGGCACGACAGAACCCAAGCAGTGTTGTAGGTGCCGACATTTCCACTATAGTGTTGTGGGCGCCATCAACTCCCATACTAGACAAACACGGTAAGGCTCCCCCCATATGCCTCTAGGCATCAACAGTGTTATGGGCGCCGGCATTTACTATACCAGGCGAACATGGTAAAACCCCTTGCATGCCTCTGGGTATCAGCAGTGTGGCCGGCATCGACATCTGCCATACCAGAAGAAGACGACGCAACCTCCCACGTGCATCTGACATTAAACAGTATTATGGGCGCCTACCATCATCTGGTACCCGCCGGCGTGGGCAGCAAGGCTTAGTAGTGTACGTACTCTCTCCCTCTTACTTGTAAAGCCATCCCCTTCATCTATAAAAGGGGATGCACTCTCTTCCAACGAGGGGATCGATCAGTTCACTTACATTGATTCACCCTCTGTAACTTTAGACACTCCAAAGTTATACCGAGCACACGCTCGAACACTTATCACATAGCGGGGCACCCGTCACTCTCGGCCCTTTAGACCAGAGTCCGATCAAACCTCTTGTACCCCCCATCTTTCTTCCTTCCGTTTGTAACCCCATAGCAAACTTCGAGCACCTGGGCTCAGGAATAAAGTCACCAACCGACTCAAACTGGACGTAGGGCACGTTGCCTGAACCAGTATAAACCCTGTGTCATTGAGTGCTAGACCGCCTCCGATCACAACGTACAGCAAAACTACAAATTTTTACGTATTGGTCACTTTCTGCACCGACAGCCTCCGTCGAAAGATCTACGTTAATGCAGACCTTTGTCCGCCTTGGTTAATCAATTAGACAAAAACAAAAAGAAAGAAAAACCCATCGACGGGCCCACCGAGCCCATCCATAGGCCCGCCGAGTCCATCCACGTGCCCCCACCGTTGCAGCTCGCTGGCTTTGTGCGCCGCCGTAGCCGCTCGCCGGATCTGAGTACCCACTACGAGATCTGAGCACCCGCTCATCGGATCTTAGCACCTGCTCACCGGGGCCGTCGGTGGAGCCACCCAGACCGCTGCTCCTTGCCACAGCGCTGCTTCTCGGCCAGATCCACCGCGCCACCATCGCGAAGGAAAGGTAAAGAGAGCTCCTCGACCAGATACGTCGGAGGAGGAGCTCCTAGGCCAGATCCAGGCGCCGCAGGAGGGAGGCAGCGCTGTGCCACCACATCACGCAAGGGAGGCCACACTGTCCGCCCTGTCGCGCCCGTGGGGCCGCCCTGTCGTGCCTGCGAGGCCATGCCGCCTGAGGGAGGCCCTCCACCACCGCTGCCGAGAGAGGTGAGGGAGAGAAGAGAGATGCGCCGTCGCGAGAGATGAGGGAGAGGAGAGATGCGCCAAGAGATATGCGGGAGAGGAGGGATGGGGCTAACTGATGAGAGAGAAGGGTGTGTAGTGGGCTAGGGTTTCACTTCTAATATATACTGTCTTCTAGTCGGGCCGAAATAGGCTACCCCAACCTACAGTGGGCTCGGCCACATTAACACAAGTGGACCTTCTAAGAGGCCCGCCTCGAAAAATGGCCTATACTTTTGGGGGCGGACCTCTTATGAGACCCTCCTTCGTAAATCAATTTTAGCCAGGAGGCGGGTTTTTCCTGATCGCCTCTGTAAATAAATAGACCGACTCTGTTAATCGATTTTGTGAGGCGGTCATTTTTTGGTGCCTCGGTAAATAAAACGATCATCTCCGTTAATCGTCGGGCATTTTACGAGGCGGATGAATTTTGTAACCACCTCGGTTAATATTTGGGCAGTGTCTGGTAAAATCATTTTTATAGTAGTGATAAATCGGACCCAAAAAAATAAAATTTTTTAATCAGGGGAGACGCCACTAGGAACCACACACGCGCGTCACGTAACTATTCGCAGGTTGGCCAAGATTAGAACGGCTGACCTCTAGCCTCGCGCTTAACTTCTCTGGGTACTCCACCAAAGATAATTGTATCTATAAGGCATAATTCCTCTTGTATTTAGTTTTGGATTTTGAAATGAGTATTTGGGACCCTACATGAATTTTAAATGTAAAAGTTATCAATTGCAATATTGTAGATATTCTCGAGTTCTACAACTTTGGTTTTTGTCGTTTCTTCGTCCGAGGTCGTTTGAAAATTTGAATTTCAAACGTGAGAAATTCAAATATAATTTGTTGGATCCAAATGTGTTAATGCTTGTTTCGTAAACCATTTTTAAAGGCAGTTGTAGATTGAGTCGTCTCTATTTGCAAGAAAAGGGACGCGTTTACGAATCATATCCGCAATCCGTAGCAGTGATTTGTGTAATTGTGTTGGATATGCTCAGCTGGCCGAGGCCCAGGACGTTTAAAATCAGGGGCGTTAAACAGTTTTACAGTGGGGTTATTACATGCACATATCAGCGTTACCCTTACCTGCGCCTTATCTTAGAGCCTGTTTGATCCATTAGCGCTAAAACTTGACTAGTTACTAGCTAGGGCCTGTTTAGATCTATTAGAACTAATAATTAGCAGCTAAAATTAGTACGAGTGGATCCAAACATATTTACTAATAAACCTACTAATTATTAGTTGAAGGGTTGCTAACTGTTAGTTCCATTAGAAGGTTTGGAATTGCTCATAGGTGCTAATAGTTGATTTGCAACTTTGACTCACTATTCAACCATCTTTTAGTAGGTGGATCCAAACAGTCCATGTAAAAAATTAGCTAGCTAAAAATTAGCAGCTATTAGCTACCAGCTAGCTAATTTTTAGTACTAATTGATCCAAAAAGCCCCTAATAGCTGCTATTTTTAGCTAGCTCATTTTTAATAAGGGAGTGTTTGGATCCACTTGCTAATAGCTGCTAATAGGTGGTTTGACAGTGAGTTGAAGGTACATATGAACTATTAGCATGTATTAGCAACAAACCTGCTAATAAAACTAATACTTAGCAACCCTCTAACTAATAATTAGCAAGTTTGTCCATTAGTACTAATTTTAGCTACTAATTTTTAGTGCTAATGTATAAAATAGGAAAAAATCGGATGGATAGTGTATCCACCGTGCTCCCGTGCATACCGTCTCTGATCCGCTACCACATGTCCAGTCTCATGGATCCAATAACACTCATCAGGCTGCCTATCGTGGGCCAGGACCAAGTCCCAATCATGGATCAGCGCTATTAGTTGAGCACGGCGGATACAGTATCCCTCCAAAAAAAATTCATCAAACAGGCGCTTAGCTTGACCGCACTTGCAGCGAAGACCCCGAGTCCGTCAAACTGACCAGTTACGGCTACCTTTCAGCTTTTCATCCCGTCGCTCAGCGCCGTCGTTGTTGTTTGAGCTGGACAAGATTGTTGCGGCGTGTGCAGCCTGGAGTCCCAGAGTATTTTTCAGCAGGAAACGGACAGAGATATTCCCAAGCTGATGTGCGACCTGTCTGGTGCGGTTTCGCTGCTGACGAAAATTAGCTCGTGGAATGGTCTACCGACGCTGAATTTTCGTTCCCAAATCGGATTTGGTTAAAAATCGGATTTGGTTCCTTGTGATGATCGGTCTTCCAGAACGCATCGTGTGGGCACGATTCGTTCACGGGTTATCTCGGATAAATTTGCCGGTCCAGTCAACTTGTGTGTATCCAATGTGGACAAAAAATGTCTGTAGCATCAGTCTGTAGTTATGTGCAACGCCATGTTTCACACAGCGGTGAGTATCGATGGAACTGGAGTAATATTGACTTTAATTTCTTGTTATGTATTGCTAGTCCATGAGACGAAAACAGGACAGGAAACCCCGACCGACCGTTCCTTTTTTTTTTACCATTTTTACGGATCCATTTTTACTTAGAAATTTCTGTTCTATTTCACATTTTTTTCATTTAGTTATCCATAATGATTAGACCCAGACGTCCCCTCCGGATGGACCAACCCGCTCGCCCGCATCGCGCGCCGCGCGTCTCCGCCTCACTCTACCTCGCTACTCCTTCCACCAGATTCACCGCGCGGCGAGAGATCCGGTGGTGGTGGGGAATCTGGCACCGGCTGCAGGTCTGTGTGTCCAACATGGAGAGCAGGATACCGGCGGCCACGAAGGGGTCTCCACCGGCCTCGTGGTATGCGGAGTCGATCTGGTCGATGGTGGCGACAGTGTGGCTGCCTCAAGTGAACTCCATTTCGTAGGTAGCAAGTAGATGTTGCACCTGAAAGCGTACGTTGCAAGCGTCTGTTTCAAGTGTTCGCAGATGTTTCGAAGTTATGTTGCAGGTATTTTATATGGATGTTGCAAAAGTAGACCAGGATGTTGCATATGTTGTAATGGTTATACAAGTATGTTGCAAACATCTGTTCTCAATGTTTCATTATTTTTTTGAGACGTATGTTGCAAGAGTGTTTATCTAGATGTTGCATATGTTTCATATATATGTTGCAAGTGTTTTATCTGTATGTTGCGTATGTTTGCAATGGTTTCAAGTATTTTTCAGATGTTTTTGCAAGTGTTTTATATCCATGTTTTAAGTGTTCTATTTGTCTTCATACGTATGTTGCAAGTGTTGCATCTAGATATTTTAAAAGTAGATCGGGTGTTGCATCTCCCCCCTCGCCTTATATTGCCTCGTCATAGTGTCTCATCGCCTGCTGCCTTGCATCCTTCTCGGAGTGCGAGGGGGCACGACGGGGCCGGTGGAGGGGACGAGCCGAACGATGGCGATGCGGACGCGAGCGCGTGTATCCTCTTCTTTGTTACGCGGGCAGGGCAGGTATACCCCTTCATTGTTCTGTTACACTGTGAACAGCCTGAGATCGGACTCCTGTTGGTGAACCGCAACGCCAGCCCACGGTTGGTGGACTCGCTTAACAGTTGGCTAGATGTGATTCGACGCGTCCTGGCCGCCGGACGTCCAGCGCTAGTGTAACACCCCAGGTGTTTGCCTTCCACATTTGCACTTGCATTTCATGGACATGAGCATCATTCATTCATTCACAAGCTTATATCACATGAAACATGTCTTTGAAACATTGCAACGTATCGTTATGTTTCATGTGTGTTGTTTCCATTATGAAATGAAAAGTGTGCAATACTTAAGTGCAACATGTGCCACTCACTTTAGTGAAACAAAGTTAGTTAGTACTATGCAACAAGATTATGAAACATGTGAAACATGACTATGAAATATTTGTAACATTTCATGTGTTTTCATTGTTTCAGTACATACCTTGCTTGATTCTTGTGTGACCAATGTATGGTGTGGCTAAAAATGCTTGTAAGTAACTTAGTTACACCTAGGATGTCATTTGGAACATTGTTCATGTTGATCACTTTGACTAATTAGGTTCCCAAGTCATGGTTTGACCAAATTTGACCCCTAAACCCTTTTGTTTGACTATTTAAAAAGTGTAGCTTAGGATGTTTGCATGTCTGAGCAACCTAAAACAAAGTTGTAGTAAATTTTATAAGGAACAAACTTTGTTTAGAAGCCAAGTCATGAAAATGTGCACAACATGTTCAAAAAGGACCCACAAGTCAGAATTGAAAGCTGATTCAACACTTGAAAATATTTCTAAGTCCTAAATGCAATTTCAGTTTGAATGGGCCAACTTTAGCTTGACATAACTCTTGATCCTCTGAGATTTAGCTGTTGATTTCTAAAGCAAAGTTGTAGACCTAGCTTAAATCTACAACTTTCATGTACATTGCTTCCACTGATTCGCCACGAATTGAGAGATCAAACGCTATCAATCTTCGCTGTCAGGCGTCGAACGATAACTGAATCAGAGTTTCAGGCGTGCTACAGTGACTGTCCGATTTTAGAAAATCACCGCCGCGTGGCGCCACCCGTCGCCGATCGCCTGAACGCGCAGCCACGCGCCGCGGGCGTCCTGGCACGGCCGGCCACGACGTGAACCACCCCCGCGCGCCTGCCTAACGGACTCGCCACTTCAATTTCTCAACTCCGCTCGCCGACGGCGAGGAGTCCGGCGAAGGGGGTGCCACCAACGTGCTCAGCACGTCGTCCCGCACCGATGGGAGTAGAAAACGGACCCCCTAGCTATAGAGGAGGAGGTCGCCGGTGGCAATGGCGGTTGCGGCGGCGCTGCGCGAGGTACGCCGGCCAACTAAGGCCATGGCGGTCCGACCTAAGCTTGGCGTGAGCATCAAGAGTTCGCAGGGAAACCGAGGGAAGGGAGAGAAAGGAGGGAGAGAGCCCCGGTGGTGGTTGGCCACGGCGGGCTCAACTCCGACTCCGGCGTCAATGGCGGAGCGCTGCGGAGAAGAAGAAGAACGGCGTCTACCTTGACTCTCCGGCTCAGTGGCGAGGTGGACGAGCTCTGGAGGAAGAAGATGGAGTCATGGGCTAGCTGGAGGCGGCGTTTTCACGGCGGCGAAAGAGCTTGGCGACGGCGTGGCTTGGCAGCAATGGCGCAGCGGCGCTGCTTTTCTCGGTGGCTCCAGCATGCGCGAGAGAAGGAAATAGAGAGCAAGGGCGAGTGGAAGGGCAGGCGGGCGCGGCCTTCAAGCATTCGCCAGCGGCTAGCGGCGTTAGGCCGGCCACGGCGTGTGGCCAGCACGATCAGACGGCCGGCGACGGGTGGCGCCACACGGCCGACGAGTTCTGAACCTGCCGACATTGTAGCTCGCCATTTAGTCGAGACCTCAACGCCTGACAGCGCGATTTGGAGCCGATGGATCTCCGAATCCTTTGGTCATTAGCGCAAACCTCCTAAACGAAAGTTGAAGTACTATGTACCAGCTACAAAACTCCTTTAGAGATCAAAGTCTAATTCGCAATGGATAGAGAGTAAAATCAAGCCAAAGTCGAGCCTGCAAAACTGGAAATCAGCCCTTGGACTTAGAAAATTTCTAAGTGTAGAATTCACCCCAAATCTAACTTGTGGGACCTTTTTGAGGATGTTCCACACATTTTCATGAGTTGGTCATAAAATAACTTTTGTTCCTTATATAATTTGCTACAACTTTGCTTTAGGTTGCTCAGACATGCAAACACTCTAAGTTGTACTTTTTAAACAGTCAAACTTAGGAGCTCTAGTGTTCTACAATGGTCAAACCATGACTTGGAAGTGTAATTAGGCAATAAGACCAACATAAACATTGTTCCTAATTACATCCTAAGTGTAGCTAAGTTGTTTAAGAGGACATTTAACACACATTTGCATAGACCACACATGAGCACACACAATTGCTATCATGGAACCAAACAATCCAAATGAAACACACATGAAATGATAACATTCATAATGATATGATGCTTATGAATGAGATGATGATGCTCATGCTCATGTGATGCAAGTGTTTTAGTGGAACCATAACACTGGGGTGTTATAGCCCTCCCCCCTTATAAAAATCTCACCCCGAGATTTGAAAAGCGTACCATTTTGAATAAAAGGTAGGGTATGCATCCTTCAAATAATCTTCCCGTTCCCACGTTGCATCGCTCTCACTACCCTGGTTACTCCACATAACCTTGTAGAACTTAACCACACGGTTCCGGGTTACTCTTTCTCTCATGTCGATAACCCGCACTGGTCTTTCTTCATAGGATAGATCTGATTTCAACTTGACATCTCTAAGTGAAACTCTTTCTTCGGGAAGACGGAGACATTTCTTCAATTGAGATACATGAAAAACATTGAAGATAGCTCTCATCTCGTAAGGTAACTCTATCTTGTAAGCTACATTCCCACTCTTCTCTATGATCGGATATGGACCTACATACCTAGGTGCAAGCTTTCTCTTTACTCCGAATCGCTGCACACCTTTCATCGGTGATACCTTCAGATAAACGTGATCACCCACTTCAAACTCAATGGGCTTCCTTCTTTTATCCACATAGCTTTTCTGCCTAGCTTGAGCGGCTTTCATATGTTTTTGGATAGTACGGACTTGTTGTTCAGCCTCTTCGACAAAATCAATGCCGTAGTATCTCCTTTCTCCAGATTCAACCTAGTTCAAAGGAGTTCTACACTTGTGACCATACAACGCTTCGAACGGGGCCATCTTGATACTTTCTTGATAACTATTATTATAGGAAAATTCAGCCAAGGGTAACCACTTATCCCATGAACCTTTGGATGATATGACGCAAGCTCTTAACATGTCTTCCAATATTTGATTCACCCGCTCTGTCTGTCCGGAGGTTTGTGGATGATAAGCAGAACTTCTAACTAAGTTGGTCCCTATCATCTTATGCAATTGTTCCCAAAAACGAGCGGTGAACTGAGGTCCTCTGTCGGATACAATGGTTCTAGGAACACCATGGAGACGTACTATCTGGTTAAAATATAGCTCAGCATAGTCACTTGGTCGACAGTCAACTCTAACTGGTATGAAATGAGCAGACTTTGTTAAACGATCCACGATTACCCATATGGAATTAAAATTCTTTTGGGTAGGGGGAAGTCCAACAATGAAATCCATACTAATCTCTTCCCACTTCCATCCTGGTATAGACAATGGTTGGAGAAGTCCAGCAGGCTTCATGTGAATGGCTTTGACTCTACAACAATTGTCGCACCTTGCAACATAAGCTGCGATTTCTTTCTTCATCTTGGTCCACCAAAAGCGAGATTTCAAATCTTGATACATTTTGCTACTTTCCGGGTGGATAGATAACTTGGATGAGTGAGCTTCTTCTAAGATTTGGTTTCTAAGCTCTTTGTCCTTCGGTACTACCAGTCTATCCTTAAACCATAGAACACCCTTCTCATCAATGCGAAAGTGTTTTGTCTCTTGTTCCTTCATCTTTCTTTTGATGTGGAACACACCCACATTGGTTTTCTGAAGCTCGATGATTTTACTTTCTAGAGAGCAACTAAGGGTAATACTGTGCAACACAGCAGGATGTAACAGATGCGCCAAATGATAATCTGCTTCCAAGATTGAATTACAGTGAGATTTCCTACTCAAGGCATCAGCAACAACATTTGCTTTACCCGGATGATAATGAACTTCTAAGTTATAATATTTAATCAACTCTAGCCATCTTCTCTGTCTCATGTTCAATTCTGGTTGAGTGAAGATATACTTGAGACTTTTATGATCGGTATAGATATGGCACACGTTACCGAGCAGGTAATGCCTCCAAATCTTCAAAGCATGAACAACCGCAGCTAACTCAAGATCATGAGTTGGATAATTAGCTTCGTGCTTCTTTAGCTGACGTGAGGCATAGGCAATAACTCGGCCTTCCTGCATAAGGACACATCCTAAACTGGTACCTGATGCATCACAAAACACATCAAAAGGTTTCTCGATGTCAGGTTGTGCCAACACAGGAGCTGATGTCAACAAGGTCCTCAAAGTGCAAAAAGCAGTCTCACACTCTGGAGTCCAAACAAACTTTACATCTTTTTGAAGTAACCTGGTCATGGGCTTGGCTACCTTAGAGAAATCTGGGATGAATCAACGATAATATCCAGCCAAACCAAGGAAACTTCTGACCTCATGCACTGAAGTTGGTGCCTTCCAATCCATAACTTCTTGCACCTTAGACGGATCAACCGAAATCCCTTCATCTGCTCTGTCACCCTGAGCAAACGAAACTTGTGCTCAAGCATGTTTAGCCACTCTTCTGCTTGGAGCGGCTCTTCAGCTTCCTTGAAGACAGGCGGCTTGGTATCTTGGAATTCCTTGAAATCACTAAACTGGTTGGGCTCTGGTCCCTATCGTTGATTGTGGCCCTGGGCTTGATGCTGGGCCATGGTACGCATAGCATCGCCCAACGCACGCTGACCTTCCACGAGCATGGCCAACAGATCAGACGGTGTGGGCGATGGTGGCGGTGGAAGATCATCATCACCACTACCCCCAGCATGGCCTGAACGCAGATTGCGCGACATCTGCAGAAGCACATTTGTGAGTAATGATGGACGATGTCAGATACATTGCAGACGAATTGTAGAATTATACCAAACTGAACTTATTGGAGAGATTAATTTCATACAATAAACAGAGGCATAATAATTCATCCTCATAACATCACCATAACTTTACTCCGCACATTCATGCGATGCATACGCTCACATGCCAAATTTTTGGTCAACTTCAAAGCTGGACTTCTATTTAAAGCTCACATCCAAATGGAGCCAACATGCAAGTTTCAGAGATTACATCTAAGTATAACGAGGCGGCTTCATGTATCCTACTGAATGTAGGACCCTCCACAACAGGGTTGGGGTGCCAAACACATGAAGGAATGTGCTGCTCCAGGGCGGTAGTGCTAGTGCAGCCATCTGTAGTAGCGTTGTAACTTGGGTGTGAGAGGATTACCTTACAGGATGAGAAATCTATAACGGAATAATTAAAGATAAGGGAGGGAGTGATGCAAAAATGTAATGGCATGAGTAAACATGATGTATGCACGTTCCGTACGTCCTCACGAATCTTAAGAAAAAATTAATCATTCTAGCGACATAGACGGTGGCATACATACGTTCTCTCATATACGTATCTAGTCGAGCTACACGTTGCGTTGTTAGTGTACCTGCAGAAAATTTCATTGCAGCCCATCCCAACAAAAGAAATAAGTACGCAATGAAAGCAGTAAACTAAGATACTCTCCATATATACATCCCCGGATATATATACTTCAATATCCAAAGCTACCCGATTGATACACCCACAATTAAGTACCTTCATATGTACATGTGTGCAACATGTAAACATTCTGGTAACCATAACTAACTCTCCCCTAGACCGACAGTTGGACGGTCATGCTCTCACAACTCACTTTACCTGGGCGTAGAGGCAATTGATCCATACATTACCACCCAAGCGGATGGCATCCATACAATAGCACACCGTATGGACGACGAAATAAAATGAAAGCAATTACCCCCCAAGTCATTAGTTAAATAAGCCACCTGAAAGTCCTTATTTGGGCATAGAGGATATGACCACTGGCATACTTAGATAAAATTTCAGATTTGACACCTATATATAGGTAACTATAAGATGTCAAAACTGTCAAAACTGATTTTTGCAAACAAAAACTTTTGTTTTAAATACACATATGACATGTTTAATGTTGAATCCAGCTCTGATACCAGCTGTAACAGAACCGACCAATTTATAAGAGCACAAGTACGAAAGCAATCACCGGAGTGATCAAACCATCATACTTGAACCCATATAAACCCGGTAGTCAACTGAAACCACGAAGGATTTCAAACCAACTTGCATACAACCAAGATCACAGTAATTCAACATAACAAGCCACATGTTACATCCATTTCACAAGTAGTTCATAAGTACCTCATACCTCATAGTACACATAGTTATTACAAAACGAGTTCACAAATAGCGGAAGCAAAGTAGTTTGACACCATCACACACACTTAGTTCAAATACAAGCCAGTTCCAAAGTCATATCCAGCAAAAGCAGTAAGATAAGATAACATAGATGATCATGCCCATGATCTAGTCTTCATCCCCCGCAGGGTGGAGACAATACTTGCAGTAGCCATTATAGAGCACGTCATCTGCAACAAGGGGGAATAAACCCTGAGTACGAGAAGGTACTCAGCTAGACTTACCCGTCGTAAACCAGAAATAAATGACACCAAGGAGTATGCAAGGCTTTATCGATGGATCTTGCTTGACAACCATTTTGCATAAAAGCTTTCGTGATAAGAGAGCATAATTTGATTTATGAGTAAGCAGCAAGTTAACAATATTAACCTATCAACTAGATTAGCACCTGTACTAGAGCAAGCAATTGATTAACTCCAAACATTAGTAACCATATCCGATATAATGTTGTATCATCATCATCATCGATTTAACCATCAAGTTCAATTAAGTGCATCTACGTTGCCGCTACTCAGTCAAGTTCTCACTATCCGGGAGAGACGGCGATTCGAATCGATTCCTATCCAGCTGGAGGGGTATTCCTAACACAAACCCAGGCATACCGCGCGAAGGCAGCCTTAGGTCACCTTTGGTACATCTCAGGAATCGCGGCTCTGAGCAGCGCCGCAGCCCTCAGGGAGTCCACTCTGCCAGGTGATCAATCTCACCTTGGACTTACGCCAATAGCTCCCCGCACATCCTTGCTACCGCCAGGGTGAGCACTTTCACTTCTCGGTCTTCCGGCCTGAGTTGAGCTACTCGGCTTCATGGTCGGAACGAGTTATCCGGCCAACTAAGTGATAGGCATGCGTTCAACATGACATGAGGACGTACAAGCGAATCGGTCCTTAACCGACACTAGACGGGGATAGATCCACACCCAAGACCTCCTTGCCTTGTTGCTTTTCTATCGACTTCCCGTCCGGTCACAATTCATTATTAACACATGGTTATTCTCCACGATAGCAAATATAGCCAACCGTGACCAGACATTCTCCTAACTTGCAGGTGATAGGAAATCACCTGACTCTTACCGGTCTAAGCATGGCTAAGCTTTGATTCGCTCCTGGACCTAAATAGGATTCAGGTATGTTTACTGGACAAGGAATAGATATATATGCAACAAGTGTTTGCATCCAGTTCCTATCACTTAATGCATCACAAATAAAGATACTCAAAGTAACCATTTTCAAAACATAGGAGACTTAGAATGCTCCGGGGCTTGCCTTTCAGAAAAGATGAAGGCTGGTGATCGGGGCACTCAAGAACTTCTTCGTTGACTCCTTCTTCGGGGGCCTGCACCTCCTGCTCTAGAGCTTGCTGCGGCTCCTCCGGAAGTACTGGCTCGAATTCCAGAAGCGTAACTCCCTCCGGAACACCTATTGCATGCATATGCATAGTATAAGAATCATGCATGCACAAGAGATGGAATATGATGATGAAATGTATAGCCATGCATGAATGGACGCATGAAAGACATAATGATGCAAGATTAACATTGATTTTTACCGAGTAGGTGCATATCTCTTTTAGAAAACAAGAACGGCACACTCACCAAGTTCTAATAACCTAAGATAAAGTTGTTCATCTTCAGTAAGAGGTCTAGCACCTACAACTAACAATTTATCTTAATTAGCCTAGCATCTAAATCATCACATCCACTCATATAAAGCAAACAAGTCAGTCACTGCACTCAACAGTTTTCAGGCTGCAAACAGCAGCTATAAGTTTGATCCATAACTGGAGTTCTACAGATCCAAATACCATGATTTAAGACTTTCTGGAAAGCTTATAAAATTGTCTACAACTTTGTTATTGACCACTTTCCCAGCAAACCAATTTATCATGGGGGACTTTATAAAGTTCCCAGAATTGTCCAGAAAGACACAACGCAAGAAATAATTATTAACTTACGTTGTAAACATACAAACGGACAAGACCAACTTTACTAACTCATTACACATGTTGAAAGAACACCAGAAAACATAGTGTCCATTCCTAAATAAATTATTCTCATGCCTTTAATAATTTATTTAAAGACTTAGGTTAAATAATAAACACATATCCAAAGTGTACATAAAATTCTACAAAAATTACAGTAGCTTATACATGTCTCCAATAGGCTACTACATAAATTTCAAATCAATTGAACAAGCATCTCATCCTACACAAAAATGACAAGGCATAAAGGCTTAAACTAACATAAATAGGAAACCTTAGTGAAAAGTGTCAAGCAACAGATTTCCTATTTTTCCTAGCATACTTAAGGTACTAGGATGCTACCCACCAAATTTCAGGGTCATAGGATTCCTAGATAATTTACAAAAATTCACACAAGTATCAACCAATGATGAAAGAAAAATCTATAACTCAAAAACCATACATGCAATGACTCTCAAATTTTTACCAGAGCTTCTACTAAGGAAGAATAGCTTACCCACAAAATTTCATAATTTTTGGATCACAGAAACTCAAGATATAATTTAAACAAGTTTGCATGCATTTAAAAACACATTTTAAGTTCCTATTTAATTCATCCAAATTTTCTACATCATGTGCTCATGTTCTATTTTTCTTAAATACTACACTTTACTGTGATTCTACCAAAATTTGCCTCACTCCATTTGGATTTACCACTGTGGAGATGCAAAATTCACAAAATAGCATAACAAAACTGCATTTAAAAACAAGTCTAAAACTCTATGAGCCATTGACAGGCGGGGCCCGCGGGGTCAATGGATCCACCGGCCAGTCGCAGCCGAAGCAGAGGAGGTCGTTGACCGGCCACCGCTCGACGACGGCGAGGAGTCCGGCGAAGGGGGTGGCACCAACGTGCTTAGCACGTCGTCCCGCACCGATGGGAGTAGAAAACGGACCCCCTAGCTACAAAGGAGGAGGTCACCGGCGGCAATGGCGGTTGCGGCGGCGCTGCGCGAGGTACGCCGGCCAACTAAGGCCATGGCGGTCCGACCTAAGCTTGGCGTGAGCATCAAGAGTTCGCATGGAAACCGAGGGAAGGGAGAGAAAGGAGGGAGAGAGCCCCGGTGGTGGTTGGCCACGGCGGGCTCAACTCCGACTCCGGCGGCAATGGCGGAGCGCTGCGGAGAAGAAGAAGAACGGCGTCTACCGTGACTCTCCGGCTTAGTGGCGAGGTGGACGAGCTCCGGAGGAAGAAGATGGAGTCATGGGCTAGCTGGAGGCGGCGTTTTCACGGCGGCGAAAGAGCTCGGCGACGGCGCGGCTTGACAGCAATGGCGCAGCGGCGCTGCTTTTCTCGGTGGCTCCAGCACGCGCGAGAGAAGGAAATAGAGAGCAAGGGCGAGTGGAAGGGCAGGCGGGCGCGGCCTTCAAGCGTTTGCCAGCGGCCAGCGGCGTCAGGCCGGCCACGGCGCGTGGCCAGCACGATCAGACGGCCGGCGATGGGTGGCGCCACGCAGCCGATGAGTTCTGAACCTGCCGACACTGTAGCTCGCCATTTAGTCGAGACCTCAACGCCTGACAGCGCGATTTGGAGCCGATGGATCTCCGAATCCTTTGGTCATTAGCGCAAACCTCCTAAACAAAAGTTGAAGTACTATGTACCAGCTACAAAACTCCTTTAGAGATCAAAGTCTAATTCGCAATGGATAGAGAGTAAAATCAAGCCAAAGTCGAGCCTGCAAAACTAGAAATCAGCCCTTGGACTTAGAAAATTTCTAAGTGTAGAATTCACCCCAAATCTAACTTGTGGGACCTTTTTGAGGATGTTCCACACATTTTCATGAGTTGGTCATAAAATAACTTTTGTTCCTTATATAATTTGCTACAACTTTGCTTTAGGTTGCTCAGACATGCAAACACTCTAAGTTGTACTTTTTAAACAGTCAAACTTAGGAGCTCTAGTGTTCTACAATGGTCAAACCATGACTTGGAAGTGTAATTAGGCAATAAGACCAACATAAACATTGTTCCTAATTACATCCTAAGTGTAGCTAAGTTGTTTAAGAGGACATTTAACACACATTTGCATAGACCACACATGAGCACACACAATTGCTATCATGGAACCAAACAATCCAAATGAAACACACATGAAATGATAACATTCATAATGATATGATGCTTATGAATGAGATGATGATGCTCATGCTCATGTGATGCAAGTGTTGTAGTGGAACCATAACACTGGGGTGTTACACCCTGACCCGAAACACTTTCGGCCCAGGGTCGCTCGGGGGCTCCATGGGATTGCACTACCACCTCTCTTATTTTACTATCATATGGTAAAACTCCTTCCTACCCAAACAAAAGGGTAGTTCATTCCTTTAAATTACCTTACGTAACTTTGCTTTAAATATTCTGACCGATCGCACCACGCCTCTACCTACGGTTATGAGCACCTGAGCCTCGCGGGCCATGCCTAGGCTCCTAAGGTTGCAGCCTATGGGATGAATGGGCAAGTGTGAATAAGAAAGAATAAAAAACAAAATTATACTAAGGTAAAACTAAGGAACGAATGGGACAAACTTCCCCGAACAGAGTGATTCCCTCACAAAAAATGAAACTGATTGTATTCATTGAGTACAGCAAGAACGTTTACATGGGGGCTCCCCCATGAACTTAACTTTTTACATCTGCTAAACTACTTATGCTTTACAAGCTATTGCGGCTGCCCGACGGCATCTGTTGTCGGTGCGACCGACGAAGGCACGGGCTGCTCGCTCCTCGGCTGGAAGACATTCGGCTCCGTCGGAGGCAGGGCAACGTTCATCTTCGACTTCAGGCTCCACGCCATCCGCAGGCTGGGCAACGTCCTCCTGATGCATGCTTCCGGACCATGTCCGCACGGCGAGCATCCATCACCCACTATGTGGAGACTTGCTCGGCCAACAACTTTGCGTGTGGCAGCAAGCGCTCCCCAGTGTGACTGGATGTCCTCCTGTGCTAGAGCCGTCGGCGTACCCACTATAGATGGTGGCGAAGTCCAGGTCCGGGTGGTACATCGCCACTGAAGTCAACATCCTCGACGCTCCATAGAACAGCCCGTCGGTGATGAGGGCCCAGACCTCATCCGGAACCTCCGCTAGCCGGATAGCAGGCGCGCTGGTGCTTGGCGCCAACCCAAAGACCTCCGAGGCGACGAGCTAGGCAACATTGCCCATTTGGTCAAGTTCCCCCTCGAGAGCATGTCGCTCTTCAAGGGACTTGGCCAGCGCCTCCGCATTCAGACCAATCGTCGCTTTGGCCGTCTCCAGGTCCTGCTCCAACGACTCCACCTTTCCACCCAGCTCTAGAAAGAGGACGACAAGCTCAGAATCAAGCTAAAGGAAGAAACCAACACGTCGAAAGCAGAAAAGGTACTTACCAAGGCGGGTGTTCTCAAGGATGGAGAGTCCCACCGCCTGTCGGGTCACCTGCTCGCGCAGCCGGGCGTTTGCCTCCTCCATCCCCATCACCCGGCCCTGAAGCGCGAGCACTTCCTAGTTAGCCTCCAACTGGGCCTTTTGCTCCGACGCTAGGGCACTCTGCTCCATCTCCAAGGTCTCTAGGATACCTTTGAGCGCCGCCTCAGTGTCCGCCAGGGATTTCCACAGTGTTGCCTCGGTCTCCGCCTGGCTGGCCTTCACCGCCTCAAGCCCCTGCTCGGTGGCGGTTGCCCACTCCGCCGCGAGCTGCTCTGCCGCCCGCGCCTCGGTCGCCTCCGCTGCCTGGTCCTAGGACTCATGGCGGGTGGACTCTAGTTGGCACTCAAACTTGGCCATCCGAGCGTGCTCCATCCAGAGGAAACAGGACTTGCAGCACGACATCTCCTGTAGACCCTACAAAAACGAGAAACAAGCATGCTGACGCAACCAACGAGAGACCAAGGGGTCAAGGACAAGCATGGGAAACTCACCTCCACGGCATGGCGCATGTCGACCTTGACCAACCGCTGGACAGACTTAACCCGCTCCTGGGCATCCTCAAGCTTCACCGATAGCTTGGCAAGATCGAACTCCATGGCGAGTCCTCTCCCCCCAAGGATGTCCCAGAGCTGACACTCCTGCGAATCTCGAGGGATGAATTGAATCTTCATCGGGTCCTCAGGGTAGGGCCACACCAGGTCAGTCTCCTCCATCCTGCTGGAGGGCCCAGCCTCCGATCGGACCACCGCTAGCTCCCATGATAGCACTGGCGGCTCTACCTCGTCATCTGCTTCGTCATCGGAGGGGATCTCCACCACCTCGGTTTGATGGGCCACCGACAGGTGTTCTAGCTCCGTCCTGGCCATCGGGCTTGTCCTGCCGCGTCCACAGTAGGCGGGGATGAGGCCAGCGATACCACCGAAGGGCGTGGTGACCGTGTCCGCTTCGCCTCCCATTCGCCGATGGCATCCGCGCTCGCAGCATGCTTCCTCGACGTAGGAACATCACCATGCCTCTCTACCTCCTGCCCGCCTCCAGCGGACGTGGACGTAGGATTGCGATGCTCCGCTGAGGTCACAACAACCTCCTGGCTTTCCTCCTCCTCGGAGAAAATCATGTCATCGCCCACCTCTGTGGGGTCCTCCGACTCGAGCTCTGACTCTATGTCACTCCTATTTTCCACGGCCCACACGTGTTGGGTGATCTCCTTCTCCTTCTCATGGTTCCACCGAGCCTCCTCGGCTTTCTTCTTCTTCTTGGCATCCGCCGCCTCCTTCTGGGTGGCCTATCGAGCCATGCCCTCCGGCCCCTTCGGAAGGTGCAGCCGGGACTTGTAAACTTCAAGTCCCTACGAAACAGGCGACTCAATCAAAAAACAGGAGAACAAAGGGGAAAAGAACATGGAGTAAAGAGGAGGGAACATACCAATTTGGACACCACCGAGGAGTTAAGAGGTTCGGGCTTTCCATCGACGTTCTCCTTGGGCCTCAGCTGCAGCACCCGATCAAGGCGACTCTAGACCTCATTGTTCGGCAGCTCCTCCTGCAACACACGGTCGGGGTCCGCCGGGCCGCTGTACTTCCACATCGGCTGCGTCCTCTCCGCCAGCGGAGCAACCCGATGGTGGAAGAGGGTGTGGAACACCCGCACCCCATCAAGGCCACGCTGCACGAGCTTCTGGAGCTCCACCTCGATGATCTCCACCTTGTGCTTCTGCCAACCAGTAGGGCCCCATGACCAGCTGTCCAGCCTCTTCGGCCTCCCACCAGTGAAAGGAGGGAACAACGCCTCTGCTGGGTTCCTGATGTAGAACCATTCCCCATGCCACCCCCGATTGGAATCACAGGGGGTATACACGGGGTATGAGCCCCCCGCGCTCAGTTTCTTCTACAGCGCGAAGCCCCCCACCGGTGCAGTCTCGGGCGGATTCCCCACCGATGAAGTTGGCATGGAGAACATCCGCCGAAAGAAGTCCACATGTGGTTCCATCCCAAGGAAGGCCTTGCACACGGTGACAAAGCCGGTGATATGCAGCACCCCAGTCAGGTTAAGGTGCTGCAGCTCTAGGCCCCACTCATTGAGGAGCCTGCGCAGGAACCAGTACACGGGGTATCCTAACCCATGCTCATGGAAGGCGAGGAAGGAAACAACCTCGCCAGCCCAAGGTTGTGGGAAATCCTCCCTCTTGGGAGCCCTCTAGTGCGCCACCTCCTTCGGCGGCAGAAACCCCTTCTCGGCGAAAGCCTCTAGCACCGACTCCCTCACAACTGATGACCTCCAGCCCAACATTTCGCTCTGGATTCGCGAATGGATTTGTGAGTTTTCCCCTCTCCCTCGCTCTCCCCTTTTTCTCTCCTAGGAACCGCCGCAGCACTCAGACGCTCTTGGCGAGAAGGAAGAAAGAGAAGAAATGGCAGATGAGGAATAGGCGAAGGAATGGGGTGAAGGCCATCTCCCTTCTCCTACTTAAAGAAAGGGGCACAGCAGTTGGGAAAGGTGCGGTGATCGGGGAAGGGCAAAACGACGAGGGCGAAAAACCCTCTCCCTTCCCCATTCAATGCGGATGGGATACAATGGGACGCGCCCTGACTGATGAGACGCACCCTGCTCAACGGAATGGTGCCTAGTCAGACGGGATGTGGTCTGGGTATGGTCCACCACTACCGCACGCCGGGCGTGAGAAATAAGGCACCACTACGCGTAGGCGGCCCTCCGCCTTCCTAGGCGGGACTTGGAAATGCCCAAGCGACGGGACATTCATCAGGATAGACCAATGGGCTTCCTGAGTCGATCGAACGGCTTAGGCAAATGACAAGAGACTAGTAAGGAGTAGAGGGATGCCCCATGTGGGCCATGCCGACTCTATCATGAACGACGAGCACGGATCCCGGTCGAACATTTCCGATTGGAGCTCTTCAAACCCCGTCACTCGAGTCATCAAGGTAACATTACCAACCCCCACTATTTCTTTATATAATCATTCATAAATCCATACACGCATTCATTCCATACGCCCGTACCCCCTGGACGATTCTACCTGAATCGCCCGGGGCTTAGGAACTAAAGCATCACATATGCGGTTAAATGCATCACAACGCTTTATGTTGCGTCACGAAGCGGCAGTTGCTTTATTCAATATGAGCAACGACTGACCGGGGTTCAAAGGCCAGCCCATGAAGGGCTCGAGGCCGCCTCACGTCAAACAGAGCCAGGGAAGAAAACGTAGATGAGCCCCATGCGGCCCTAGCCCAGTCTGCCCCGAAGCAGACAGGGTCATCTCAACCTTCTCGTTCGATTCTAAACCTCGCCAAACCCACAGAATGTCCATTGAGGGGAGGCCAGCGGCCACATGGGTCGGTCTCTGGAACGACCTAGGCATCTGCCCGATTGTAGGTTAAGGAGCAGTGGAATATCACAAGAGGGCTATGCCGACCCCGTCATGAATGATGGACCCAGATTCCACTCGATCATACCCGTTAGTGAGCTCACCGAGCGCGTCACTCGAGCTCAAGCCATCGTGGCAAGCGACGTTAGCTCAGCCCCTCTGGTTGTGAGAAACCGAGGATGGGGTAACACACAAAACTCAACCGACCCCTATCAAGCCCAAATAGGGCTTAGGGCCTCAAGACACCTAAAACTGCCTTGGCAGCGCCCGACGCAGGCTGCACCGACGCTAGGATCCGTGAGCTCCGTCTCGCCCGATCCCTAAAAATTAACTTCCTCGGCTGTGCGGGTTGCACCGACACCAGGATCCATGAGCTCCGTCTCGCCCGATCCCTAAAACTAACTACCTCGGCTACGCGGGCTGTACCAATGCTAGGATTCGTGAGCTCCGTCTCGCCCGATCCCAAAACTAACTACCTCGGCTACGCAGGCTACACTGACGCCAGGATCCGCGAGCTTCGTCTCGCCCGATCCCAAAACTAACTACCTCGGCTGCGCAGGTAGCACCAACGCCAGGGTCCACGAGCACCGTCTTGCCCGATCCCTAAAAATTATCTACCTCGACTGCGTGGGCTGCGCCGACGCCCGGATCCACGAGCTCCGTCTCGCCTGATCCCTAAAACTAACTGCCTTGGCTGCGCGGGCTGCACCAATGCCAGGATCCGCGAGCTCCATCTCGCCCGATCCCTAAATTAACTGCCTCGGCTGCGCAGGCTGCACCGACGCTAGGATCCGCAAGCTCCGTCTCGCCCGATCCCTAAACTAACTGCCACAGACTAAAATACACGCACACACGCCCACTGACAAAAAACCCCCCAGGCGATTATGCCCGAATCACCCGGGGGCTTGGGGGCTACACCCGCGGGTGCGCTCGAGCGCACCCGTCGTCAAGACAAAAATCCCCTATACGATTTTACCCGAATGGCCCGGGGGCTCAGGGGCTCCTGTTGGGTTCATAAACCCAGGGTCCCTCATGGACCGGCTTCCCAGCAAAAGGCTCGACCCAGCAGATGACGTTGCAAACGATGCGCAAACTCTTGGGCCAGCACAAACACCTAAACGACAGGCCAGAAGGACAATCCACTCTCCGACCGGAAGGCCTGGCCGAGGAGGAACGGCGCCCACTTCCGACTCTGGCCCGCCTCTCCGACCGGAAGGCCTCGCCTCCAACTCCGGCCCGCCTCCGAACGGCCGCTCCGAACGAAAGGCCTAGCCAAAACACCACTTCCGACTCCGACCCGCTTCTCTGATCGGCAATGCGTCGAACCCCTGCTTACAGCTCATCTCCGACTGGCGCAATAAGAGCTTACGGGGACCGACCGACCGGGGACGACCACTCGGTAGGGACCAGGAAACAGACAGAGAAAGTAAGGCAGGGCACTCAAGTCAACCACAATACCGAGGACCGTACCCTGTACACCTGCAGGACAGTACCCTACAACCTCCCTGGCACGACAGAACCCAAGCAGTGTTGTAGGTGCCGACATTTCCACTATAGTGTTGAGGGCGCCATCAACTCCCATACTAGACAAACACGGTAAGGCTCCCCCCATATGCCTCTAGGCATCAACAGTGTTATGGGCGCCGGCATTTACTATACCAGGCGAACATGGTAAAACCCCTTGCATGCCTCTGGGTATCAGCAGTGTGGCCGGCATCGACATCTGCCATACCAGAAGAAGACGACGCAACCTCCCACGTGCATCTGACATTAAACAGTATTATGGGCGCCTACCATCATCTGGTACCCGCCGGCGTGGGCAGCAGGCTTAGTAGTGTACGTACTCTCTCCCTCTTACTTGTAAAGCCATCCCCTTCATCTATAAAAGGGGATGCACTCTCTTCCAACGAGGGGATCGATCAGTTCACTTACATTGATTCACCCTCTGTAACTTTAGACACTCCAAAGTTATACCGAGCACACGCTCGAACACTTATCACATAGCGGGGCACCCGTCACTCTCGGCCCTTTAGACCAGAGTCCGATCAAACCTCTTGTACCCCCCATCTTTCTTCCTTCCGTTTGTAACCCCATAGCAAACTTCGAGCACCTGGGCTCAGGAATAAAGTCACCAACCGACTCAAACTGGACGTAGGGCACGTTGCCTGAACCAGTATAAACCCTGTGTCATTGAGTGCTAGACCGCCTCCGATCACAACGTACAGCAAAACTACAAATTTTTACGTATTGGTCACTTTCTGCACCGACAGCCTCCGTCGAAAGATCTACGTTAATGCAGACCTTTGTCCGCCTTGGTTAATCAATTAGACAAAAACAAAAAGAAAGAAAAACCCATCGACGGGCCCACCGAGCCCATCCATAGGCCCGCCGAGTCCATCCACGTGCCCCCACCGTTGCAGCTCACTGGCTTTGTGCGCCGCCGTAGCCGCTCGCCGGATCTGAGTACCCACTACGAGATCTGAGCACCCGCTCATCGGATCTTAGCACCTGCTCACCGGGGCCGTCGGTGGAGCCACCCAAACCGCTGCTCCTTGCCACAGCGCTGCTTCTCGGCTAGATCCACCGCGCCACCATCGCGAAGGAAAGGTAAAGAGAGCTCCTCGACCAGATACGTCGGAGGAGGAGCTCGTGGGAGACGGAGGAGCTCCTAGGCCAGATCCAGGCGCCGCAGGAGGGAGGCAGCGCTGTGCCACCACATCACGCAAGGGAGGCCACACTGTCCGCCCTGTCGCGCCTGTGGGGCCGCCCTGTCGTGCCTGCGAGGCCATGCCGCCTGAGGGAGGCCCTCCACCACCGCTGCCGAGAGAGGTGAGGGAGAGAAGAGAGATGCGCCGTCGCGAGAGATGAGGGAGAGGAGAGATGCGCCAAGAGATATGCGGGAGAGGAGGGATGGGGCTAACTGGTGAGAGAGAAGGGTGTGTAGTGAGCTAGGGTTTCACTTCTAATATATACTGTCTTCTAGTCGGGCCGAAATAGGCTACCCCAACCTACAGTGGGCTCGGCCACATTAACACAAGTGGACCTTCTAAGAGGCCCGCCTCGAAAAATGGCCTATACTTTTGGGGGCGGACCTCTTATGAGACCCTCCTTCGTAAATCAATTTTAGCCAGGAGGCGGGTTTTTCCTGATCGCCTCTGTAAATAAATAGACCGACTCTGTTAATCGATTTTGTGAGGCGGTCATTTTTTGGTGCCTCGGTAAATAAAACGATCATCTCCGTTAATCGTCGGGCATTTTACGAGGCGGATGAATTTTGTAACCACCTCGGTTAATATTTGGGCAGTGTCTGGTAAAATCATTTTTATAGTAGTGATAAATCAGACCCAAAAAAATAAAATTTTTTAATCAGGGGAGACGCCACTAGGAACCACACACGCGCGTCACGTAACTATTCGCAGGTTGGCCAAGATTAGAACGGCTGACCTCTAGCCTCGCGCTTAACTTCTCTGGGTACTCCACCAAAGATAATTGTATCTATAAGGCATAATTCCTCTTGTATTTAGTTTTGGATTTTGAAATGAGTATTTGGGACCCTACATGAATTTTAAATGTAAAAGTTATCAATTGCAATATTGTAGATATTCTCGAGTTCTACAACTTTGGATTTTGTCGTTT
Source organism: Miscanthus floridulus (assembly GCF_019320115.1). Lineage (NCBI taxonomy): Eukaryota > Viridiplantae > Streptophyta > Magnoliopsida > Poales > Poaceae > Miscanthus > Miscanthus floridulus. The sequence continues at coordinate 183,817,899 of NC_089587.1, read as the reverse complement.
CTTCGTCCGAGGTCGTTTGAAAATTTGAATTTCAAACGTGAGAAATTCAAATATAATTTGTTGGATCCAAATGTGTTAATGCTTGTTTCGTAAACCATTTTTAAAGGCAGTTGTAGATTGAGTCGTCTCTATTTGCAAGAAAAGGGACGCGTTTACGAATCATATCCGTAATCCGTAGCAGTGATTTGTGTAATTGTGTTGGATATGCTCAGCTGGCCGAGGCCCAGGACGTTTAAAATCAGGGGCGTTAAACAGTTTTACAGTGGGGTTATTGCATGCACATATCAGCGTTACCCTTACCTGCGCCTTATCTTAGAGCCTGTTTGATCCATTAGCGCTAAAACTTGACTAGTTACTAGCTAGGGCCTGTTTAGATCTATTAGAACTAATAATTAGCAGCTAAAATTAGTACGAGTGGATCCAAACATATTTACTAATAAACCTACTAATTATTAGTTGAAGGGTTGCTAACTGTTAGTTCCATTAGAAGGTTTGGAATTGCTCATAGGTGCTAATAGTTGATTTGCAACTTTGACTCATTATTCAACCATCTTTTAGTAGGTGGATCCAAACAGTCCATGTAAAAAATTAGCTAGCTAAAAATTAGCAGCTATTAGCTACCAGCTAGCTAATTTTTAGTACTAATTGATCCAAAAAGCCCCTAATAGCTGCTATTTTTAGCTAGCTCATTTTTAATAAGGGAGTGTTTGGATCCACTTGCTAATAGCTGCTAATAGGTGGTTTGACAGTGAGTTGAAGGTACATATGAACTATTAGCATGTATTAGCAACAAACCTGCTAATAAAACTAATACTTAGCAACCCTCTAACTAATAATTAGCAAGTTTGTCCATTAGTACTAATTTTAGCTACTAATTTTTAGTGCTAATGTATAAAATAGGAAAAAATCGGATGGATAGTGTATCCACCGTGCTCCCGTGCATACCGTCTCTGATCCGCTACCACATGTCCAGTCTCATGGATCCAATAACACTCATCAGGCTGCCTATCGTGGGCCAGGACCAAGTCCCAATCATGGATCAGCGCTATTAGTTGAGCACGGCGGATACAGTATCCCTCCAAAAAAAATTCATCAAACAGGCGCTTAGCTTGACCGCACTTGCAGCGAAGACCCCGAGTCCGTCAAACTGACCAGTTACGGCTACCTTTCAGCTTTTCATCCCGTCGCTCAGCGCCGTCGTTGTTGTTTGAGCTGGACAAGATTGTTGCGGCGTGTGCAGCCTGGAGTCCCAGAGTATTTTTCAGCAGGAAACGGACAGAGATATTCCCAAGCTGATGTGCGACCTGTCTGGTGCGGTTTCGCTGCTGACGAAAATTAGCTCGTGGAATGGTCTACCGACGCTGAATTTTCGTTCCCAAATCGGATTTGGTTAAAAATCGGATTTGGTTCCTTGTGATGATCGGTCTTCCAGAACGCATCGTGTGGGCACGATTCGTTCACGGGTTATCTCGGATAAATTTGCCGGTCCAGTCAACTTGTGTGTATCCAATGTGGACAAAAAATGTCTGTAGCATCAGTCTGTAGTTATGTGCAACGCCATGTTTCACACAGCGGTGAGTATCGATGGAACTGGAGTAATATTGACTTTAATTTCTTGTTATGTATTGCTAGTCCATGAGACGAAAACAGGACAGGAAACCCCGACCGACCGTTCCTTTTTTTTTTACCATTTTTACGGATCCATTTTTACTTAGAAATTTCTGTTCTATTTCACATTTTTTTCATTTAGTTATCCATAATGATTAGACCCAGACGTCCCCTCCGGATGGACCAACCCGCTCGCCCGCATCGCGCGCCGCGCGTCTCCGCCTCACTCTACCTCGCTACTCCTTCCACCAGATTCACCGCGCGGCGAGAGATCCGGTGGTGGTGGGGAATCTGGCACCGGCTGCAGGTCTGTGTGTCCAACATGGAGAGCAGGATACCGGCGGCCACGAAGGGGTCTCCACCGGCCTCGTGGTATGCGGAGTCGATCTGGTCGATGGTGGCGACAGTGTGGCTGCCTCAAGTGAACTCCATTTCGTAGGTAGCAAGTAGATGTTGCACCTGAAAGCGTACGTTGCAAGCGTCTGTTTCAAGTGTTCGCAGATGTTTCGAAGTTATGTTGCAGGTATTTTATATGGATGTTGCAAAAGTAGACCAGGATGTTGCATATGTTGTAATGGTTATACAAGTATGTTGCAAACATCTGTTCTCAATGTTTCATTATTTTTTTGAGACGTATGTTGCAAGAGTGTTTATCTAGATGTTGCATATGTTTCACATATATGTTGCAAGTGTTTTATCTGTATGTTGCGTATGTTTGCAATGGTTTCAAGTATTTTTCAGATGTTTTTTCAAGTGTTTTATATCCATGTTTTAAGTGTTCTATTTGTCTTCATACGTATGTTGCAAGTGTTGCATCTAGATATTTTAAAAGTAGATCGGGTGTTGCATCTCCCCCCTCGCCTTATATTGCCTCGTCATAGTGTCTCATCGCCTGCTGCCTTGCATCCTTCTCGGAGTGCGAGGGGGCACGACGGGGCCGGTGGAGGGGGCGAGCCGAACGATGGCGATGCGGACGCGAGCGCGCGTATCCTCTTCTTTGTTACGCGGGCAGGGCAGGTATACCCCTTCATTGTTCTGTTACACTGTGAACAGCCTGAGATCGGACTCCTGTTGGTGAACCGCAACGCCAGCCCACGGTTGGTGGACTCGCTTAACAGTTGGCTAGATGTGATTCGACGCGTCCTGGCCGCCGGACGTCCAGCGCTAGTGTAACACCCCAGGTGTTTGCCTTCCACATTTGCACTTGCATTTCATGGACATGAGCATCATTCATTCATTCACAAGCTTATATCACATGAAATATGTCTTTGAAACATTGCAACGTATCGTTATGTTTCATGTGTGTTGTTTTCATTATGAAATGAAAAGTGTGCAACACTTAAGTGCAACATGTGCCACTCACTTTAGTGAAACAAAGTTAGTTAGTACTATGCAACAAGATTATGAAACATGTGAAACATGACTATGAAATATTTGTAACATTTCATGTGTTTTCATTGTTTCAGTACATACCTTGCTTGATTCTTGTGTGACCAATGTATGGTGTGGCTAAAAATGCTTGTAAGTAACTTAGTTACACCTAGGATGTCATTTGGAACATTGTTCATGTTGATCACTTTGACTAATTAGGTTCCCAAGTCATGGTTTGACCAAATTTGACCCCTAAACCCTTTTGTTTGACTATTTAAAAAGTGTAGCTTAGGATGTTTGCATGTCTGAGCAACCTAAAACAAAGTTGTAGTAAATTTTATAAGGAACAAACTTTGTTTAGAAGCCAAGTCATGAAAATGTGCACAACATGTTCAAAAAGGACCCACAAGTCAGAATTGAAAGCTGATTCAACACTTGAAAATATTTCTAAGTCCTAAATGCAATTTCAGTTTGAATGGGCCAACTTTAGCTTGACATAACTCTTGATCCTCTGAGATTTAGCTGTTGATTTCTAAAGCAAAGTTGTAGACCTAGCTTAAATCTACAACTTTCATGTACATTGCTTCCACTGATTCGCCACGAATTGAGAGATCAAACGCTATCAATCTTCGCTGTCAGGCGTCGAACGATAACTGAATCAGAGTTTCAGGCATGCTACAGTGACTGTCCGATTTTAGAAAATCACCGCCGCGTGGCGCCACCCGTCGCCGATCGCCTGAATGCGCAGCCACGCGCCGCGGGCGTCCTGGCACGGCCGGCCACGACGTGAACCACCCCCGCGCGCCTGCCTGACGCACTCGCCACTTCAATTTCTCAACTCCGCTCGCCACAGCAGCGCAGCCAGCAAGCAGCCGCTCCGCCATTGTTGCCGCGGAGCTTCGCCATCGCCGAGCTCACGCGCCGCTGCAAAAACGCGCGCTACGTCTTCACCGTAGCTCCGCAGTGTTCCTCTCGACCTTCTCCATCACTTAGCCAAGCCATTCGAGCTTAGGTAAGGTCGCTGTGACCATTCCACCACCGCCGCCATGGCTGAGCCTCGTCGGAGTTGGCGCTCACCGTGGCCAGCGCACCACAGCACCCTTCTTCTGTCACTAGCCCTCGTCTCGTCTTCCCTAGCTCGCGTAGTCGCTCCTGTGAAGACATTACCGACCAAGCCGGTCCAGTCATGGCGGAATGCGGCCGCGCACCGCCGTGCACCACGGCAGAGTCACCGTGCGCCATGGCCTGCGTGCTTAGGGGCCGCTAGGGTCTAGGCTTAGGGGGTCAATCGACGCGGGGGAACTTAGGGAGCACGCCGGTGCTGTCCAATTCGCCGGAGGAGTCGCCGTCGGTGAACTTCGCCGTGTGCCGCGCCGTCGTTGCTGCCTCCCCTGTTTCGCTGTCGCTGACTGGTGGGGTCAGCTGACAACCGGGTCCCACACGTCAGTGGCTGTTTGAGTCATAAGCTAGTTCAAATTTCAGTTTTGAATGCTGTTTTGTAAATTTTGTAACTCCATTTGTGTAGATCCAAATACTGTGATTCAAATTTTGTTAGACTCACAGTGAGGTCTAGTATTTAAGAAAAATATGTCTTGAGCACATTATGTAGAAATTTTGGATGAATTAAATAGGAACTTGAAAAGTGTTTTTGAATGCATGCAAACTTGTTTAAATCATATCTTGAGTTTCTGTGATCCAAAAATTGTGAAATTTTGTGGGTAAGCTAGTATTGCTTAGTAGAACCTCTGGTTAAAATTTGATAGACATTGCATGTGTAGTTTTTGAGTTATAGATTTTCCTTTTATCATTGGTGGATACTTGTGTGAATTTTTGTAAATTATCTAGGAATCCTATGGCCATGAAACTTGGTAGGTAGTATCTTGGTACCTTAAGGATGCTAGGAAAAATATGAAATCTGTTGCTTGACACTTTTCACTAAGGTTTCCTAATTATGCCATTTTAAGCCATTCTGCCTTACCAATTTTGTGTAGGCTGTTATACTTACTCAAATAGTGTGAAATTTTTATGGTAGTCGACTTAGGGCATGTAGTGTCTACTGTAATTTTTGTAGATTTAATGGTGTAGTTTTCATATATGTTTACTATTTCCTCTAATTAAGTAAATAAATTAAGAAAGGTATTAGAGGAAATGTTTTGGTGATGAACACCCTACTTTCTGGTGTCCTTGTGATATGTGTGACATGTGAGTAGAGTTAGTTTTATCCAATTGAGTGTTTACATCATAAGTTATTAATTATTCGTTGCATTATGTCCCTCTGGACAGATCTGGGGACTTTAGAAAGCTCCCCATGATATTTTGGTTTTCTGTAAATGTGATGAATACATGGATTGTAGATAATTTAGGTATCTTGCCCCTGTCAAAATTTGAGGTCATTTGGCCCAGTAGTTTAGAAACTACAGCTGTTTAAAGTTAGGTTCCAGTTTTTGCTTACTCTCTCTGCCTTGTGAGGACAGAGTTCTGTTGATTGATGAATTCGACCTGGTAAAGGTTTGGATCATGCTTTGAGGTCTGAAAATGAATTGTAGACAATTTTATAAGCTTTCCAGATTGTCTTGTTGCATGTCATTTGGATTTATAAATCTCTAGTTATGGCTAGTTTACTGTACCGCTACATAGTCTTCATTTTGTTGAAATACAAATGCTTGAGTGCATGCTTGTGCTATGTTCTCGTTGATTGTTTAGGGGTTAGCCTAACTTGAGAATATGCTTAGATGCAGGTGCTAGGTCATTAACCGAAGATGAGCAATTATACATTAGGTTGTATAAACTTGGTAAGTAAAGTGATTTGAATAGGGCTTAAGTTGGAATATGCAAACTACAGCGAACATGTGCATTCCCCGAGCATCCCTGACATTCGTTCATGTGCATCCATGATATTTATCTTGCGCATTCATGCAATAGGTGTGCCGGAGGGGGTGACGTTGCTGGAGTTCGAGGGAACCAACCAGGAGGAGGAAACCGAGGTGCAGGAAGCCGACGAAGCAGTCGCCGCGGAGGAATTGCCCGAGTGCCCTGACCACCAGCCTTCCTCGTTCCTGAAAGGCAAGCCCCGGAGCATATTAAGCCTCCCATGTTTTCACAAATACATTGAGTATCTTTTATTGTTGATGATGCATTAAGTATAGGAATTGGTTGGAACCAATTGCTGCATTATATATCCTTCCTTGTCCAGATATCGCACTGGAATCCTATTTAAGTTCAGGACGGGTTAAATGCTTAGCCATGCTTAGTGCGGTAGAAGTCAGGTGATTTCCTGTCACCTGCGAGCTTTTAGGATGAGGTGGATCACGGTTGGCTATATTTGCTATCGTGGAAAAGAACCATGTGAATAATGAATTAAGACCGGACGGGGTCTTGTGTAGGTTTGAACATAGTGACTCCATATGAGTCGTTTAAGGACCGATACGATGTACGTCCTCATGTCATGTTGAACGCAGCCTAACACTTAGCTGGCCGGATAAGTCGTTCCGACCGCGAAGCCTAGTAGCTCGACTCAGGCCGGGGACGCGAGCAGTGGCGTGCATTCTGGAGGTAGTAAGGATGTGCGGAGAGCCATTGGCATAAGTCCAAGGCGGGTTAGAGTCCCGAACAACCTTGGCAGAGTGGTTCTCTGAGAATGCCGATCTGTTCGGACTCGCGACTCCTGAATTATGCCAAAGGTGACTTGTTTGCGACCCTAACGGGGGAAGCAGTGTTTGTGTTTAGGAATACCCCTCCAGCTGGATAGGAATCGATTCGAATCGCCGTCTCTCCCGGATAGTGAGAACTTGACTGAGCAGCGGCAACGTAGATTCAATTAATTTAACGATATGGTTAAATGGATGATGATGATAAGGTTGCCACAATGAATACCTGATATGGTTATTAATGTTTGCACCCTAATAAAATGATTGCTTAGTATAGGTGCTAATATAGATGACAGGTTAATGGATAAAAAGTCACTGCTAGTTTAGGTTAAGAGTTGATCATTATTACTTATGCTTTTCCGTAAAAAGAAAGTGTCAGCCAGCTCCACTACATTAAGCTATGCATAATCCTTGGTGTCATTTGTTTGGTTTTCGACGGGTAAGTCTAGCTGAGTACATTTCCGTACTCAGGGTTTATTCCCTCTTGTTGCAGATGACCTCCTATATCAGGGATTCTGTAAGTATTGTCTCCACCCGGCGGGTGATGATGACTAGATCATGGGCATGATCTCTGTTCTCTTATCTGAATGCTTTTGCGGGCCGTGATCAGCAAACCAGTATTTGTATTTGAACTCGGTGTGTGAGTTAAACTATTTGCTTCCGCATGTTTTACAAGACTTGTTTTGTAAAAACGATGACTCTGTGATGATGTAATCTAATTGCGAACGTCTGTGAAATGTTGTAACGTACGATATGTTATGTTGAATTACTGTGATCTTGGTTGTATGCAAGTTGGTTTGAAATCCTTCGAGATTTCGGTTGACTATCGGGTTTATATGGGCTCAAGTTCGAGAATTTGATCGTTTCGGCGATTGTTTTTGTACTTGTGCTCTTATAAATTGGTCGGTTCTGTGACAGCTAGCATCTCAGTTCGTGATTGTTAAACGATTCCACCGATCGTGGGCTGGCGTCGCAGCCCACCAACGGGAGTCCGATCTAAGGCTGTTCACAATAACAGAACAACGAAGCGGTATACCTTGCCCATCCTGCGTAACAAAGAAGGAGAGAGCGCGCGCTCACGTCCGTACCGCCATCCCCCGGCGTACCTCCTCCAACGGCCCCCGCACACCCCTCTGCAGTTTTTGAGAAGGATGTAAGGCAGTAAAAGACGATGGGGAGACACTGTAGCGAGCAGGGTCGGAGACAAGGGGACAGGCCCCCCCCCCCCCCCCCCCCAATGTTCCATGGGCTTCATTAGATGTCCTAGTTAATCACCGTAAACAATCCCTGCTAAGTCTGGCTGTGCAGATTGCCGTCGTTTTCTTCGGCTCTCCGTGAGTGTTGTTGCCTGTCGCAGCACCCTATGCAGCACTCTTAGCAGAGCTGCTGAACGAGCACCGAACATGCAGTTTAGAAAGCTTCAAGCTGCCAAGCTAGAAACTGGAAGAGACCCTAAAGCGGCAAGGTACTGCAGCACGCGTCACAGTAGTACTAGTTTGTTTTTTTCTCCATCTCAAATCAGTGAATCATATCTTAAAGCCAAAGGTCACTAAGTGGCTAGATTAAATAAATGTAATATTATCTCATACATTTAGACATTTAGCATATGCCCTAGACGAAGAGGTAAAAACAATTGCTAGTCTTTTTAAGCCGACAATGAGGATCTGGCAGCGATAGCGGTGAAAACACTAATGCTGTCAATAACATTTAAGTTAGTGCAGATGTAATGCAAGCACCTTTATAATTATTTTTATATATACTTTACTTCATATTTTTTTTATCATCCTATAAATTTTGTCGACGCTCAGATGCCTCGGCGGATTGGCTCCCCTATTTATGGATCCTAGCTCCGCCCTGGTGGCTAGGCAGCAAAAGGCGAGGAGGTGATGCAACACTCGATCTATTTTTGAAATATCCAGATGCAACACTTGCAACATACATATGGAGACAGATAGAACACTTAAAACATATATATAAAACACTTGAAAAAACATCATAAAAACATTTGAAACCATTGTAAACATACACAGCATTTAGATAAAAACACCTGCAACATATGTGTGAAACATATGAAACATCCTGATAAACACTCTTGCAACATACGTCTCAAAAAATAGATGAAACATTGGGAACAGATGTTTGAAACATACGTGTATAACCATTGCAACATATGCAACATCCTGATCTACTTTTGAAATATTCATATGAAACATTTGTAATATAACTCCGAAACATCTGCAAATACTTGAAACAGACGCTTAGAAGTGCACTTTCAAGCGCAATATCTACTGCTTATGAAATAGAGGCTTACCAACATGTAGAGTTCACCGGAGATAGCTGCGTTGTCGCCACCATCGACCATATCAACTCCGCATACCAGCGTCAGAGTTCCCACCACCACCACATCTCTCGTCGCGGCGAGATAGAATGGGACAGAGGCGCGCGATACGGGCGAGCGGCGCGATCGGGTTGGTCCGGACCAGATCTAATCATTATCGAAGCAGCACGAACGAGGGAAAACTCGAGGAACATTCTGTACGAGCGGGCTTCCGAGAGTTCAGTTCAGACTAACTTCGGCCCACTAGATGAGCTGCTCGCCGAATTCGGCCCGCACAGACGGCAGGACGCGACGGCCCACGAGCACACCTCGTCTCCTTCCTCCTTCCGAAACGCTCTGGCGCTGCCGTCCACGTGCCACCGTCGCGCGGCTGCCGGGTAGGAGACGCAGTTTGTGGGTGGGGCGACTAGGTGGCAGGGCGCCGTCGGGCGCGGGAGCGTCAATATGGCGTCTCCGGCGAAGCCTGGCGAGCGCGGCGACTTCTGTGGCGGTAGAAGATGCCGGAGACAAGGAATACTACGCCATCGCGCGTTGTGGCCTTGTGGGCTGCGAGGAAAGCGGAGCAGAGAATGGCGTAGGGGGCATAATTACTTTTGTAGCACTAGCACGGATTGCATAACCGCCCCAGCCAACGGCGGTTCGTTGTTGAATGCGTGGAAGACGCCAAGACCCAGCACGGCAGCACGCCGCCACATCCGAATTTCCAAAGGTATGCGAAGCATCTCGTTTCTTTCGTACTTTGTGGAGTGGTAGGGGTTGGGGGCAATTGAAATTTGGTGTTTGGATAAGCTGTCCAGTTAGATTAGCAGTGTGGTACTGTGGACTGTGGTTACATATATTCAGTCTGATCTGGAGATTATTTCTGCTAATCCTTGTATAAAATTGTCACCGAGTACCCCCAGTCACACAAGAGAAGCTCGTCGATGTAGTTGAAAGACACTTCGTCAAATCATTGATGCTTTACTAAAATCAGAATTTAAATGTTAAACCAAATGTGTGTATGAACTAGTACTAGTTCATAACTTCCCTACCCAGTACACAATTTTCTGCCTGTATTATTCATCAATTTCGATGTACAAGGCTAATTTACTATCCTCGTACCTATTGCATTAAAAAACAACCTAAGACAACTACATTGGTCCTAGCAAAGCATGGCTTGCTCTTGCTTAATTGCTGCAACATATGACCTTCCGATAGAGTGTAAGTAAGCAGCTACTTCTCTCATATTCATCCGTTCTCTTGGTAATAGACGCGTGCAAGAAATAGCAACTTGCACGAGGGACAACAAGCATCGACGGGCCTCATTTTCTGTGCCCACTGTTGCTTGAATAAAGCCTTTGCATTCTTCTTGGAGACAAGTATCAATGATACGTAACATTTGATCTGGGAAGTTTCTCTCTACAAAGCGAACAATGTTGAGTTCACCCTCGAACATAGAGTCGGTTGGTCGTTTGCCTATCAGCATCTCTAGAAGTACTATTCCAAAACTGTAGACATCCCCACTGGTTGATGCATGAACGCTTTGAGCATACTCTAGAAACACAGATAAAAAGTCATTGTTTAATATGGTGCAGAGTGTGGATGTTCATGGGTATAACAGGTCAATTGGTACTACAGAGAAAGGATATGGGAATGATCTTTACCTGGAGGGATATATCCGACAGTTCCTGTCACAGCGACTGAACTACTGGAACTAGAATATCCAAGTAGATTTGCAATGCCAAAGTCTCCTATACAGGCATTCATATCGTCATCAAGAAGGATATTGGTTGGTTTCAGATCACAGTGGACAATACGCCTTTCACAGTCATGGTGCAAATAGACCAATGCATTGGCTATGTCAATAGCTATGCTTATTCTTTGAGCTAAGCCCAAAAGTTTTGCAGATACACTACAACGTTTTTGATGCAACCATGTATCTAAACTCCCATTGTGCATGAACTCATATATTAGAGCTTTGAAATCATTGCCTCTGTTGTCTATAGTTGAGCATGAAGTCAGTATAGGAAGAAGGTTCCGATGCCGAATGATTCCCAAAACCTCACATTCTGATATGAAGCTTTTGTCTGCAAATTTCATGCCAAGGTCAAAAACCTTAACAGCCACTTGCATTTTTGCTTGAGTTAACTTCCCTCTATATACTGAACCATAGCTTCCTCTGCCAATAAGGTTGGACTCGGAGAAGTTCCCTGTAGCTTGAGCTAGATCCTTGTAAGAAACTCTAGGAAATTTCTTACCAAAAGAACGCAATATTAAGTATGGCCTTCTTGATTTCTTCTTCTTAAGGAGTATGACATAAACTGATGTCACAAATGACACGAAGCCAAATATCAAAATCAATAAGATAGTGAGATAGAGTTTCAGTTCTATACTCCGAGAAACTGCAGGGCATGAAGGCATATGGAGATCTTTCACTCCTCCACAAAGCCCCCAGTTGCCATTAAGTGAAACAGCTGTTGCGTTTGCAAATACTCCATTTCCTGGTACTTCTCCATGTAGATTATTATATGAAAGGTCGAGCATTCTGAGGGAATCCAGAGAGGTTAGAGCTTGCGGGATGGTGCCTGATAAGTTATTGTGTGAAAGATTTAGCATGCTCAAGATCGTGAGGTTGCCAAAAGTTGATGGTATTCTTCCTGTCAGAATGTTATGATCCATTTTGACACTTACTAAGCCATGGCATTGGCCGATAGAATCTGGTATTTGCCCAGTAAGGTTATTCCAAGAAATATCTAATGTGGCGAGTTGTTCAATGTTTCCAATAGGAGGTATGGCACCCTGTAGATTGTTATGGCTAAGGTCCAACAGTGTGAATCCTTGAATGTTTCCGAAGTTTGTAGGTATGGCACCCTGCAGATTGTTATGGCTAAGTAACAACTGTTGTAGTCTAGGAAGATTTCCCAAACTGGCTGGTATGGGACCCTCAAATTCATTTCCTTGTAGGTCAAGGATTGCCAGCTGAGTAAGATTGCTAATTGAGTAGGGGATTGACCCAGTGAAGTTGTTCCATTTCAGAAATAGTATTTGTAGGTTTTTTAAATTTTCAATCCATCCTTCAGTTGTACCAATAAAATTGTTGTTACCTAGTCCCAGCCAACTTAAGGCACTAAGTTTACCTATACTCCGTGGAACTTGCCCAGACAAGCTGTTTCCACCCAACAGAAGTGTTTGAAGGCTAGTGGATAGATTACCGATTGATGATGGAAGAGATCCCTGGAGCTCATTGTAAGAGAGTGAGAGTAGTTGTAGAGATCTACAGTTTGTTAATGCACTCAAAAATTCCCAGTCCTGGTTGTTTCTTGCTACAAGCTGGTTATACTGAAGGTTTAGGAAAGTCAAATTTGAAAGTTTTCCCAAAGAAGTAGGAATCTGCCCTGTGAAATTATTAGATGATAAATCTATCTTCCGTAGCCCTAGAGCATTATTGCCTAAGGAAGCTGGGATGGGACCTTCAAACCTGTTATTTTCCAACATAAGCTCTACGAGATTAGGAAGAAGTTCTCCTATGTTGGATGGCAATGCCTTGCCTAGCATATTGAACTCTAGACTAAGATATTGTAGAGAAGAAAGACGAAACAAGGCTTCGGGGATTTCACCTGAAAGCCTATTGTTGCCTAGGATCAAGAATTGTAACTTTAATTGGCCAAGCTCACCAGGAATGCTTCCCTCGAGTTGATTTGAACCCAAATTGAGATATGCCAGATTTGATAGTAGGCCTAATTTCGAAGGAATTGAACCCACTAGCGAGTTTGAAGCTAAATCTAAGCATGTCAGGTTGAAGAAGTTTGTAATAAGTGCATCTGGAATGATCCCAAAAAAATTATTTTTATGCAACCAAAGGTATTGCAGATTTTGGAGGCGACCAAGGAGAGGTAAGGGACCGAAAAAGTTATTATTGGAGAGGTCAAGATAATTAAGGATGGTAAGGTCGCCAAGAGAGGAGCTGATTTGGCCGGACAAACTTTGGCCGGTGAGGTTGAGTCCGTTGACGCGGAATGGTGGTGTCGTGGTGCACTTGACACCATTCCACCGACAAAAGTGGGAACTCGAGCTCCAATTGCTCAAGGCTCCAGATGGGTCGCTGACGCCCTGCTTGAAACCGAGCAGTGCCTGCAGATCTATTCTGTTCTGACGAATGGTTGAGCAATGGACGTTTCCAACTCCATAGCACAGCAGCAGCAACGTCAATAGTGTAAGGATGGGAATGGCGAGTCTCGCCTGCTTCTTGGAAGGACACATGATGCACCTTACTGCCTCCTGCAAAACATAAAGCATAAACTTCGAGGCATATTATGTTTACATGCTCAAACTTGAGGAACTATGTCGCTTCCATGCTGTAAGCAGATGTTTGAGCAAGCTTGCAATCTTCTTGTGTCACCAAACGATATTTCTGATATGTTTTTTTTTCATGGAAATGCTCTATTTTATTGTTAGAATCAAGCCAACAGAAGAAAGGTTAAATTTTGACGAATTTCACACTTGATTCCCAGAAATAATTACTACTATCATCCCTGACAGAGGACTAAGAAGGGGATGAGAGAGAATAGGGTAGGACAGGGTACCTGTGTTGTGGCTGTGCCGGAGAACAGAGGAGAGAGGACACAACAGAGCAGCCTCGTTGTTCTGCTTTGTTCTTGCCTCGAACCGATGTTTGATCTGTGAAGTTTGAGCTGGATGCTCAGCTGGCTGAGGTCCCGGGGGTTTAAAAACATTTTTACGGCACCACAACACCCACACATTGTGACGCTGACGCCCTAGCTTAGCTTGACCGTCGTTTCAGCGAAGACCCCAGAAGTCCGTCAAACTCGTCCGTAACCGCCACTTTTCCGCTTCCGTCCCATTCCTCGGCGGCGCTGTCGCTGTGCGAGCTAGACACGATTGTTGCCTTGTTGGGTTGTGTGCAGCCTGGAATAGTCGAATCCCATACCTTTCAGCAGTAACCGGACAAAGATATTTTGCGCTGATGTGCGACCCAGGAGTCTGTGGTGCTGACAAAACAAAACTCAGCGCGTGGAATGGTCTACCGGTGCTGGATTTTCGTTTCCAGCTCCGATTTTGTCTTCGAGAATGATCGTGTGGGCATGATTTTTTCATAGCTTATATTCGACATGGTAGTGGCTCAGGTCAATTTGTATCTTAGTACACAGTAATTAGAGGGTCCAAAAGGATTGTCCACGTTAACTTCACCAAACACGGCAGAAAAAAAAATTAGAATTCTTAAATTTCCACCATCATAGTCATAAACTTCTACACTTTGATTTGGTAGATTCTAGTCAATATCACTAATAATAGCGATCGTGTTTTATAAAAAACAATACCTATCTCACCAATTATAGAAAATAGAAATACATGTAGTAATCCCCTAACTTGCTTTATTATTATACTTTCATAATAACCCAAATTACACATCTTTATTATTATACTTTCAGTGGTAGACGACGTCCCCGTCGACAGCGATGCGCCTACGGTGACTTCGTGATTTTAAAATCTACCGGCTCAGTCCTTCGGAGGTGCTCATAGGGGTAGGATTTACGTACGTATGTTCATATGGGTGAGTGTGTGCGTGTTACGGGCGTCTACGATGTACTGTGTTATTCTTAAAAAAAAAGATAATGCAAAGTAACCCTATAATTTGCATCTAAATCTTCAACATACATCATTATGAGTGAAAGTAATATTAAAGATGGACATGTTCCACCATTAATAAAAAGTTATCTAACTAAGCAGTTAGGAAAAAAAAACTCTATCTTGCTTTGAGTGGTACCGTATTTTCAGCATTTCGCTCTATCTCTCTACGCAATGCAGCTGCTGAATGTGGCACAAGCAACGCCGGAACCCGCCGTTCTATTTGAAAAATTGAATCACCTCAGATTCCATGATTGTCTAAGCTATATTATCTTCCCACAAAGCTATATTACATCCGGGCCAGTAGAAACAATTTTTAGAGACTTCATCATTTTTTTCATTGTCATTTTGGTCACACAAAAAGAAAGTTTTAGGGCCAGTTTAGCAGGGCACTGGCTCCTCGTGTGGAGAAGCTGGTCTCATGGAGCTGAAGTTGTTGAGAAAAACATTTGACAAAAACGACTCCAATGACAGTTCTGCAACAATGTGTCAAGTTTGTGAGGAGCCGGGAGAAGCCACGTTTTTATGCTCCAACTCCTCAGTGTAAAATGGCTCTGGCTCCTCCAGGCTCCTTACAAGGAACCATTTCGTAGATGAATGTTTGGCACGGCTCTGCAGAAAAAACCGCAAGAAGCTAGAGCGATGCCAAAGGGACCCTCAGACGTGGACCATCACAATGATTTTTAGGGATGGTTGATGTTATAGCAACATATGCTACGCTCCTATCCAAGCCCTTATCCTATTTTTGATGACCGAGGGAGAAAACAGACTCCAGTAGAGCCCGTATTTTAGTCTTTAAAAAATAGCGGTCTTTTAAGTTCTCCCCTTAGTCCCTATTTTAGTACTTAAAAATAACCGTCCTTTAAATTCTCCCCTTAGACCCTTATTCCTGGGGCTTTTGAGGATGCCCTTATTTTTCTACCATCGTTGTTTCTCCCCTGTGCCCCTTCGGATATCGCCCACACCCGAGACCTCTCTCTCCATTGTCGCTCCCTTCGACCAAGCAGCAGCCAGATCTAGCCTCCCTCTATCCCTAGTGCCGGCCTCCACTGCCTGCTCGGCTTTCTGCACTCGCATCAGCCTCCCCGTTGCATCTTCTCCATTCTCGGCATCCGCTGCCCGCGCTAGCACCGGCCTCCACCAACGCGCCCGCACCAACGAAGAGGAGAGTGGGGACTTGCGCTTCCCGTGCCAGCATTGGCCTCATCGCGACAACTTCTCCATTCCCAGATTTCGCCGCACATGCTCGCACTGGCCTCCTTTACTGCCCGCGCCTCCGTCGTTCTGCTCATGCTGATGAGGAAGGTGGGGACTCGCGCACCTCTTCAATGAGGCTGATGTCGTCAAGGTCACCAAGGAGGAGGGTTGCGCGCGGTAGAACGGGTGGTAGCGTGACAGAGGAAAAAAATGAGAGATGAGAATAAAAAGGAAAAAATAGGAGTAATGTCATCTTTATAAGACCGAGGAGTACCATATTCTCTTAGTCTCATAAAGTTTGTCGGCGCCCACAATACTGTTGACGCCCAGATGCATGTGGTAGGCTCCATCGTCTTCTTCTGGTATGGCAAATGTCGGCGCCTACCATACTGTAGGACAAATGTCGGCGCCCACAACAATGTTCGTGTTCTGACATGTTTGGAAGGTTGCAGAGCACCCTTCTGACATGGTCTGACAGTATTGTCCCGCAGGTGTGCAGGGTACGGTCCTCGGTATTGCGGTTGACTTGAGAGCGTCACCTTATCTGCTCCGCCTGATCCTTGGGTCCTTTACCGAGCGGGCGTCCCCGTTCGGTCGTTTCCCAGTCGGCTCCGACCGCGTCGGTCGGAGAAGAGCTGTAAGTAGAGGTTCGGTGTATTCCCGATCGGAGAAGCGGGTTGGAGTCGAAAGCGGGTCAGAGTCAAAAGCGAGCGTCGCCCTTCCTTGGTCATGCCTTCCGGTCGGTAAGAGGCGGGTCGGAGTCGGGAGCAAGCGTCGCCTCCTTCTTGGCCATGCCTTTCGGTCGGAGAAGCGGGTCGGAGTCGGAAACGAGCGTCGCCTCCTCGTTGGCCAGGCCTTCCGGTCGGAGACTAGATCGCTCTTCCGGTCTGTCGTTTAGGTATCTGGGCCGGCCCAGGAGTTGCGCGTCGTTTGCAACGTCATTTGCTGGGCCGAGCTTTTTGCTGGGAGGCGGGCCCATTAGGGACCCCGGGTTTATGAACCGGACAGGTATGTAGTACCCTATATCTAGTAGAGAAAGCTTCTCTATGCGCCGTGCACTCGAGTTAGGGGGGAGGAGGGTGGGAGGGTTGATTTACAAGATAATGAGAGAAGTAGGGCTAGTCTATAGCTGTATGACCCCTCCTTACATAGTTCGGAGGGCAGACCATAAATTGATGAGTCCTGATTGGTTTATGGGTCATTTTCCTAATTTTTTACATGGAAACCTAGTCAAATCTGAGCATATATCCATACAATTCAGCCGATCTTCATGCATATATAAGTAGGGATGAAAACGGTACGGATATTTTCCGACCGTATTCGAAACCGAATCCGTTTAGAGGGGTTGAGATCTGTCCATATCCGAGTCCGGATATCCAACATCCGATACCGTATCCGTATCCGAATACTCAAATCGCATATTTATGATGTCGATATCCAATCATATCCTATCCAACATAGTTGACACTATCCGTATTCGAATCCGAATCCGGACAGAAATATGAAAACAAATGTAATATCGGTGATATCCGTCCGTATCCGATCCGTTTTCATCCCTATATATGAGTATCAAATCGAACTTTTAAACACCTATGTAAAGGTATCAAATGCAAATATGAGTATTAAAAATTCTGTTTGCTCTAGGTTCAATAAAATTTTTAATTAGGACATTACAAGTTATTTTTAATTTATTCTAAAATAGAAAATATTATTGTTATAGCCTAAGTTGATGTTGTCATATTGTTTGTGCATATTTAGATTAAACATGTGATGCTATCATATTGCTTGTGCATATTTTTAAATTAAACATGTGAGATAAAGTGTTGTCTGATTTTTCTAGTGTTGAAAATACATGCAGCGGTACTGTCCAATATTGATTTGTTTAAGTGCTTATAGAATCAAATATTTCTAATTGTTTTGGGTTTTACCTATAAAGCGTACAATCGTCACTTCTATCATCATCTAACAGCCATTTAACACATTAGAGACGGTGATGGCATATAAGATAAAAAAAAATTATGATTCAATGGCAACGAAGCAATATTCTAATTTTCAATGGAACATACAAAAATGTTATAAGTTCCAATGACATTGAACAAATTTTCTCCAACAAGTTTGGGGACCTCGATATGCAATGTTGAAAGTTTGGGACCTAGATGACACCGTCGTGCAAGTTTAGGCATTGGACCAAACATGTCTAGTCTAAGTCAGCGCCAAATCATTATGCCACATCAGCATATGAAGAAGGTTGAAACCCATTTGGTCCTTTGTTGGAGCCCGGGACAATGCAAGTTTAGGGATCTAAAAAAAAGTTTGGGATCTAGATGACACCGCCTCCCAAATTTAGGCACGGCTAGTATATTTTCACTCAATCCTACTATTGGATCTTAATTATTTACACCCAAGAGCATGTAAGGGCGTCTTCAATAGTATGAGCTAGCACTAGCTCTAAGCTAATAACACTGGTAGAGAACCAAGCTTTACTCCCGGTGGGGAACCCCCTCTAGTCCCGGTTCCCCACCCGGGAGCAAGCATCCGGGACTAAAGGGGGGTCCTTTAGTCCCGGGTCAGGAACCGGGACTAAAGGAGGACCTTTAGTCCCGGTGGGTAACACCAACCGGGACTAAAGGTGCCTCCTGACATGCCACGATGGCCGGCACCTTTAGTCCCGGTTGGTAATACGAACCGGGACTAAAGGTTTTTTTCTTTTTTGTTTTCTTTTCATTTTTTTGTTTTCTTTTCAAAATAGGTTTTCGAAGTCGTATTGTACGCTGCTAATTTTACATTTATACGCGCGTATAGTATGTTTCGGTTCAAGCACAATGAACGTATTAAATCACACAATTCAAGCATATATATATATATATATATATATATATATATATATATATATATACATATATATTTACATGCATGCATGCATATGTGTATTTTACATTATATTATTTCATGTGCATATATTACAAAAGATTGCATTACAGTTGTTGTGACATAACAAGTTTCCTCTCATCCTCTAGCTTGGCTTCAATGGCAGTGTTGGGTCGAAGTAGAACTCGCCCTTGGAATCAATGACCTGCTCATTAAAAAATCCGGATATAGACTCTTGAATTGCTTTGATTTGGTCTTGCCGTATGACCTTTTCCTCCAACCATCGAGTCTACAGGTTTGAATTAAAGAAAAATAAATTAATATATGTACATATATATATATAAAGACATAGTAACACAATCAATAATAATAATTAAATGAATATATAGTGTATTTTTAACGTACTTTGAGTCTCTCTGTAGAAGTTCTTTGGGAGAGCACCTTGATAAACTTGCAAACATAGTAACCACAGTAGTTGTTCCCCTGTTCCTGCCTCAGACACCACTTTACGAGAAAAAGATTTGTCATCCAATCTGGTGATCCAGTGAAAGCTATATATTTAATTAATAAAGATGATGCGATTCAGGGGACTTACTTTCAAAGGGATTACATTCAGTGGCGCTTTGCATTTTTCCATGTGTTGCTTCTCAATAAAGGTTTTCCAAACACTGCCCAATAAAAAATCTGCCACGTCATCAGATATAGTTAATCATCATGTTTGTGTGTATATATAGTTGCTAGAGATCCCGAAATTACCTCTGGATAATATCTATCATATCTTGGTAGTCTTGTTGTGGTTTTCTCATCGAGTCATAGATTATCAAGTGACTTTTCACCAGATCGATGTCCATCAATATCCAGTGATTGCTGCATGTGTTTATAGGATATAACGCATAACACTCATTAATTAACTAGAATCAACATATGAGCCATTAAGGATATGATCGACATGATTAACACTCACTTGAAGTTATAGGGAAAGAGTATATCCTTCTTGTGGCGTTGGTTCACTAAGAAGTTCATGAGGTTACTCTCTGACTCAGACTTCCAATTAGTTTTTGGAGTAATTGGGTCTTTGAATACTATATGGGGATCAACAAAACCAATTTCATTGTAGCCTTCCTTTCTGAGCTCTGTCATTGTAAATCTGCATATATATAGTACTTGTTAGGATAATTTATATGCATATACACACATATGATGAGTTTAATAATAGATCGAAAGAATTATTACTTACAGGCAATAGCAGCTAATGATAACTTTGTCCAGAGAGGTCAGGTGGCATAGTTGATGAAATTCTGCAAAGTCAACATACATAACATCATCGCCACGGAACCAATGTTCGTCTCTAATTCTGACACCAACGCAGAAGTCTCCACTGGTAGACGCCTGCATGTACCACTTGTTTAGCAGGTACATTTGCGTCCCTAGATCAGATAAGGCTTGAGGGTTGTATAGACTCTGGCCTAGTACACATTTTTTCTTCTAAATATCAACCTCCGCCGCACTCTCAATGTTTCCATCACCAAACATCTGGTAAAGGTCGAGACCAGTCTCATCAAGAAATTCACCAAGGTGATCCAAATCGACATCCGGAGGTATGTTTGCCTGATGCATTAATTCTAAATTCGAACCATATTCATTACCAACAACTAGCGGGGGGATTGATTGGTGCGCTTGTTGTCCGAGTTGGGCAACTCCTTTCCCTGCCCGCTTCTTTTTCTGTGTCGCTTCAATTGACTTGGTGAGAGTGCGGTCATAGTCCGATAACGTTGATTTGGACGGCTTACGAGATTCCCGCTGTTGTTGCTGGTAAGAAGTCACCTTTTTTCTTAGAATATCTGGAGCAACGAAGAAGTACGGATTCTCCGGGTTTCTTCTTGCTTCTTGATTCATTTTAAGTTTGTCATAGAATCTAGACATGTCTTTTTTATATGCATCAGTTCCTTCTTCCTTCTCTTCAGATATTATTTTGGGAATAGCCCTTGGTTTCACGGTGGCTTTCTTTGTAGGCGGGGACTGGTTCTTCGTTTGAGGGGCTGGCCTCTTGCTAGGCTTCTTGGTAGGCGGGGGCGGGGGAGGCATTGGAGACCTCCTTGGAGGTGTTGGCAGCGGCGTTGGAGACCTCCTTGGAGGTGGCGGCTGCGGCGTTGGAGACCTCCTTGGAGATGGTGTGGATGCAGCCTTGCCTTCCAACACAATGTCATCGTACAGAGCACTATGATGATCTGGCGATTGAACAATTGGATTTAGGTTGGGGGAGGATCTGCTACAAAAAAAGGAATGACATATTATTATGAGCAGATTATTAATTATTTAAGCCAATACAAATTAATGATGTAGTGTTTTCATCCACACGTACCTATGGTGAGGTAGTTCAGGAGGAGGTGGAGCCGACATCCCTGGAATGATGATGTAGCGCTTGCGCCATAGAATGAATGTCTTCTCCGCTTCTCCTAGAGTCTTCTCGCCATCACCTCCAGGAATGTCAAGTGGCAAATCACTAAAACCTTTTTCAGCTTTATCTATCGAGATGGTAGCATATCCTTCTTGGATTATATTCCCATGAATCCTTGGTGTCTTGGTTCGGTCGATAGGATTAACAAGACCGATAGCCACCTTGATTGTGGAATTCTCCTTCGGAATGTGTAGCTCACACGTTGTACAAGGTTCAGTGACGTCATCCACAGGGAAGCACAGTCCTGTGTCCCCTTGATTTGGTATCTCCGTGGAAGCGCAGCTGCTTTTCAACTGAACAGATTGGCTAATGTTGATTCCTGGCTCTGATGCCTGCTTGCTTGCACTCACTGCTATTTGCACTTGCCTTCTGATTTCCTCCTGCATTCTCGCTTCAAGGTTTTTTTCCCGCTCCTGTGCTTCATGCACCGCTTCCTCTAACCTCTGGAGCCACTGTGCCTCTTCTTCCTTCTTTCTCTGGCAACTTCTGTAGGAAGGTCTGTCCTGAGGGAATCCATGCTCCCACGAGACACTTCCTTTGCCTCTAGTTCGACCACCATGTTCAATAGTTCCGATGGCGTATGTCAGCTCATCCTTCTCTCTGTTGGGCCTGAACGCACCACTAGCAGTAGCTCTCTGAGCAGAAAACAATCTTTCTACTGCTTCTTGCAGTCTTGCGCCATAAACGCACTTCCCTATCTCCTGGTCTAGTGTTCTCCCATGACCGAAAAACCAATTCTTTGCACGTTCTCCCCACTCGAGTGATTCTGGTCTGATACCCTTGGCAAGAAGGTCTGCTTCCATTTTGTTCCACTTCTTAATGGCAGTCGGGTAGCCACCTGATCCCAAGGTATGGTGGTATGTCTTCTGTTGGGCATTACGTTGGTTCTTTATCACCCGACTCACACCCTCTTCCGAAATCTTGTACTGTACAAACTCATCCCAATAGGGCCTCTGCTTTGAGATCGGGCCTGGGACAGTAAAATCTGGTGCTATGTTCTTCTTGACATACGTCGTGTATAGGTGTTTCTTCCAAGTCTGAAACTGGGTGGCCATCTTCTTCATTGCCCAATCCCTAACTCGCTCCTTCAATTCATCACCATCTATTATATCATCATAACCATCTGTTTGAAGTGTGAAATGTACCAAGACATCTTTCCAAATTAACGCCTTGTCACGATCGGAGACAAAACTGATATGAGGAGCATTGGTCTTCTTCTTCCATTCACGGGTACTAATCGGGAGCCGGTCCAGTACAAGGTAACCACAGTGGTGCACAAATTTCATTTTATTCGGCCCCCCCGGTTCGCCTGTATCCACATTGAACTCCGAGATGATGAAGCGGCCCTCCAATGGCTTTTTGGGACCTCGAACATTTTTACTCTTCGTTGTAGTTGTTGATGTCGATCCAGAGGGCTACAAAACATAAACATTATTTTTAATATCATGAGCACACATAAGACATATGATGATAATATATATAGCTAATAATAAAAAATATATACTTGGCCAATATGTTGTTGCTCATTTTGTTCAAGAGCTAAGTACTGACTCCCGTCATCTACATCCTCTTGCACGTTATTTTTAGCACCATCATCGCCGGCAACTTGAGTGCCAGTGTTGATCAAATTCATCATCAACTCCTCCTCATCCATGTTTCTCGGGTCGGCCATCTAGCTTCAAAAAACAAAACCAATATATAGTACGTCAAATCTTTGCTTACATGCGTAAAATCTACGAACAATATGCATTATTAAATCTTGCCCCTCGGTCACGGACGCAATTCGCCACACTAGGGCGAACTACGTCGGTACTAGGGCAAATTAGGGCTATACATAAACGGCCGAGGGCAAATTGCGTCGGTGACTAGGGCGAACCACGTCGGTGACATCAATAGCACGGTTCGCCCTGGTGTGATTGTTTAGCATTAACGATAACGATAATACGAATGTTGATCAACTAGGCCACGAGAAAGGGCGGTGTGACAAGAGTGGCGGTGCTCCACTCCGCCGTATATATGTCTGTACACAAGGGTGAACGAGGGCGGCGGTGCTCCGCCGTATACATAGAAACGCATGGGCGAACGAGGGCGGCGGTGCTCCACGATGTATATATACATGCATATGAATACAAATGACGTATATATACGTGTCGGCGCGGTGGCCGGTGTGCTGACGACGACGACATGAGGCGGGCCGGCGTGCTGACGACGACGACGACGTGAGGCGGGCCGGGGCGGTGTCGGTGCGTGATGTTGTGATCCTATGTACCATGTGAACCATGTAGTCATTCATCATATGAGAAAATTCTATGTTGATAATGTAAGTATAAGTCATTATGAAATGTAAGTATATGTGTCTTATTGCTAATATAACCATTACTATTTCTGAAATGATAAGAATTTATTTTCTTCTTCTACAGGCGATCTCTGATGCTATGATATAAAGTTTGAAGATAGTCTTCCCGGAAAAAATATGTAATGCTCATATTACTTTAGCAACATTAATATATTATATCTGTATATTCAAAGTTCACAAATGAAGAAACGTTGAAGTTTTCCTTCATTTGTCTGTAGCCATGCATGCAAGTCCAACCAAAACTGCTTACATCATCACATGTGATATTTTTTATAAACTAAAAAACGCTTAGTTTACAAACTGGGTATCCAAATTGAGTTCCTATTTGACTATTATATATCCTACAACAAATCCTTCAAAAAAATTTATTTGGATATATTTGTACATGAATATATTTGGATAAAATTTATTTGGATAAAAAAAAGTTCCTATTTGTACATGAATATATTTGGATAACATTTCGTTAACAAACATTGATCTATGAAGATAGAAAAAATTCTTCTATTGAGCAAAGGCAGTGTACGTTCTAGATTCACCTCGAGCTCGGCAGTGGAGGGCCGGGCGCGGTGGAGGGCCACGGGCGCGGTGGAGGGCCTCGGGCGCGGTGGAGGGCCACGGGTGCGCGCGGAGGAGGGGCACGGGCGCGCGCGGTGGAGGCTGCACGAGGAAGAAGAGGGCGGCGCCGGTGTCACGGAAGGCGAACGGACGTGGCGCGAGGAAGAAGAGGGCTGCGGTGTTCGACGAGGAAGAAGACGAGCGGATCGATCTACGCCAGGCGCTGGAGGTTATATATCAGAGAGAATTACTCCCGGTGCCAGCCACCAACCGGGAGTAAAAACCCTTTACTCCCGGTGCGTATTACCAACCGGGAGTAAAGGGTTATTTTTGGCGGGCCACGAAACTGCAGCCCACCTTTACTCCCGGGTGGGCTTCCCACCCGGGAGTAAAGGTGGGCTGCAGTTTCGTTTCCCGCCTGTTTTAAGCAATAGTCTTGTTAAATACAATAGAAATGCAATAGTTTTTGTTAAATACATAGTAAATTAAATAAAAGACATAAAATTATTTTGTTAAAAATATGAATTTTGTTTTTGTTTATTGCACATAGGAAAAATCTATAACCTAACTTTTTTTTATTTTTTGTTTGAATTATAAAACATAATGTAACTAATATTTATTATTTCGTTAATGCAAAAATGTAGTGTTTAATTAAAATTATTAAAACTATTGGTTTTGGACAGGAAATTTGTTTTCACATCATTTTAACGTTAATATTTTAATTTTTCATCACTCAGTATCCTAATTTACCTTTTTGAGAGAGAAATCCCGCCAAATCAAACATTGATTTAATTTGAAACATGACATAATAAACATCTGAATTCACAATTATTACATAATATCTCAAACACACACTATATTAAATCACTATATCATCAAGTGGGCACAGCAGTGAACTTCTTCTTTACGTATGTCCCTTGGTTATGATCGCTTCGTAAGCATGGAGTGTCCTCATCATTTACCAAGATGCTAGGGTCTTTGTTCACTTTGAAGGGCGGAATTCGGTCATCCTTTTCATATTCTTCTGACATGTCCGACTTGTCCTCAATTCCCACGATGACTCTTTTCCCTGAAAGAACTATGTGGCGCTTTGGCTCTTTGGTTGAGTCATTATCGTTTCTCCCTCTTTTTGGTTTGGTAGACATATCATTGACATAGAACACCTGATTCACATCCTTGGCAAGGACGAATGGTTTGTCTTTGTACCCAATATTACTAAGGTCTACTGTTGTCATTCCATACTCGTTGTCTACTGTTACCCCGCCTCCGGTCACCTTGACCCATTGGCACTTGAACAATGGGATCTTCAAAGTAGGTGCATATTCTAGTTCCCATATTTCATCTATGCGTCCATAATATGTCTGCTTATTCCCATTCGGGTCTGTGGCATCTATGCGGACACCACTGTTTTGGTTGGTACTCCTTTTATCTTGGGCTACTGTGTAGAATATGTTCCCATTTATCTCGTACCCTTTGTATGTGACGATATGCCATGATGGTTGCATAGCCAATAAATACAGTTGCTCATGGATGCTCTCATCACCTTGACATTTTTTTCGCAACCAACCGCCGAAAGTTTCCATGTGCTTACGCGTAATCCAAGCTTCAGTCTTCCCTGGAAACTCGGATCGTAAGAGATCCTTGTGTGTCTCAATATACGGATCTACCAAAGAGGAGTTCTGTAGAACTGTGTAGTGCGCTTTATTGAAATAATCATCATCCGTACCAATATATGTTTCCTCCCTAGTGTCCCCTTTCCGCTTAGTGTCCCCTCATGTCTCGATTCAGGAACACCAATCGAGTCAAGGTCGGGAATAAAGTCAACACAGAACTCAATGACCTCTTCTGTTCCATAGCCCTTGGCGATGCTTCCTTCTGGGCGAGCACGGTTGTGAACATATTTCTTCAGGACTCCCATGAATCTCTCTAAGGGGAACATGTTGTGTAGGAACACAGGACCAAGAGTGAAAATCTCCTTGACTAGGTGAACTAGGAGGTGTGTCATAATATCAAAGAAGGAAGGAGGGAACATCAACTCAAAGCTGATGAGACATTGAACCACATCATTCTGTAGTTTAGCTAGATCAGTTGGATCAATTGCCTTCTGAGAAATTGCATTGAGGAATGCACATAGGTTCACGGTGGCTAGACGTACATTTGGAGGTAGAATTCCTCTTAATGCAACTGGAAGTAATTGCGTCATGAGAACGTGACAGTCATGGGACTTTAAGTTATAGAATTTCTTCTCTAGCACATTTATAATACCCTTTATATTCGAGGAGAATCCAGATGGTACCTTGATGTTGTTTAAGCATTCAAACATGATTTCCTTCTCCTCTTTGCTTAGAGTGTAGCTAGCAGGACGTAAGTAATGGCGTCCATCATCTGTCTTCTCTGGATGCAGGTTGTCTCTTTCTCTCAAACAACGCAGGTCCTGTCGTGCTTCAAATGTGTCCTTAGGCTTTCCATACACACCCATAAAGCCTAGCAGGTTCACACAAAGATTCTTCGTCAGGTGCATCACGTCGATCGAGCTACGGACCTCCAGGACTTGCCAATAGGGTAGGTCCCAAAATATGGACTTCTTCTTCCACATGGGTGCGTGACCGTTAGCGTCTTTCGGAATAGGTTGGCTTCCATGTCCTTTTCCAAAGATGACTTTCACATCATTGACCATATCGAGTACATCCTCACCGGTTCGGTTGCGAGGCTTGGTCAGGTGGTCTGCCTTCCCTTTAAAATGCTTGCCTTTCTTTCTTATGGGGTGATTTGCAGGAAGAAATCGACGATGGCCAAGGTACACGACCTTTCGACATTTTTTCAAGAATACACCTCTAATATCACCGAAGCAGTGTGTGCATGCATTATATCCCTTGTTTGACTGTCCTGAAAGATTACTTAGAGCAGGCCAATCATTGATTGTTACGAACAACAATGCTCGCAGATTAAAGTGTTCCTGTTTGTACTCATCCCACACACGTACACCTTCTTTATTCCACAAAATGAGAAGTTCGTCAATAAGTGGTCTTAGGTACACATCGATGTCATTGCCAGGTTGCTTCGGGCCTTGGATGAGCACAGGCATCATAATGAACTTCCGCTTCATGCATAACCAAGGAGGAATGCTGTAGATACTTAGAGTAACAGGCCAAGTGCTATGACTACTGTTCTGCTCTCCAAAAGGATTGATACCATCTGTACTTAAAGCAAACCTTAAGTTTCTTGCGTCATTTGCAAACTCCGGGAATTCTCTATCGATTGCTCTCCACTGGGACCCATCAGCAGGGTGTCTCAACATATTGTCTACCTTACGGTCTTCTTTGTGCCATCGTAACAATTTTGCATGTTCTTTGTTTCTGCACAGACGTTTCAAGCGTGGTATTATAGGAGCATACCACATAACCTTGGCAGGGATTTTCTTACGCGGACGTTCGCCCTCAACATCACCAGGGTCATCTCGCCTGATCTTATACCGCGACGCATGGCATACCGGGCATGCATCCAATTTCTCGTACTCTTTGCCACGGTACAGGATGCAGTCATTAGGACATGCATGTATCTTCTATATTTCTAGCCCCATAGGACAGACAACTTGTTTTGCTTCGTAGGTAGTGGCGGGCAATTCATTGTACTTCGGAAGCATCTTCTTTTGGATTTTTAGTAACTCTCGAAATCCCTTGTCAGATACACCATTCTTTGCCTTCCATTGCAGCAATTCTAGTGTGGTTCCCAACTTTTTCTGCCCTACATCACAAGTTGGGTACAACAATTTCTTGTGATCTTCTAGCATCCGCTCGAACTTGATCTTCTCCTTTTCACTTTCACATTCTCTTTGTGCGTCACGAATGACCTGAGAAAGATCATCAGCCAGCTCATCTTCTGCGGTTACCTCTTCTTCAGCTTCTCCCATTGCAGTATCATTGAAGCACGCACCATCAGGAATAATATCATTGTCGTCCCATTGTTCTTCTTCACCTTCTTCCATTACAACACCGGTTTCTCCGTGCTTTGTCCAACAAATATAGTTTGACATGAAACCCGACTTGAACAAGTGTGAATGAAGAGTCCTTGAGCAAGGATATTCCACCGTATTCTTACATATGGCACATGGGCAGCACATGAAACCGTCGCGTTTGTTTGCCTCGGCCGCACGTAACAAAGAATGCACGCCGTCAATGAACTC
This sequence comes from Miscanthus floridulus, assembly GCF_019320115.1. Taxonomy (NCBI): domain Eukaryota; kingdom Viridiplantae; phylum Streptophyta; class Magnoliopsida; order Poales; family Poaceae; genus Miscanthus; species Miscanthus floridulus. The sequence goes on along the minus strand of NC_089587.1, from coordinate 183,789,693 downwards.
TTGAGAGCGGCGATCAGCATTATACATCCAATGACGGCTCATCTGCATTACATGACATAAATATCATATTAAAACCTAGATCATAATTAATTATTTATACAACATGCGTGCCACCACAAAATATACAAATTTATGAAAGCATCGCTACAATGTAGACAATCCCAACTACCACTAAAAGAACTAAAGCTAAAATACATTTCAGGAGCACAAGGATTTCACGACCAATCTCAACTAAAACAGACAGATCCCCCGATTGTGCAACATCTTTGGGCTTCTTCGGCTGGATCACTGCCTCATTAGCCGCCGTATCTGCCTGTTATGCAAGATATTTTTGCACGAGTTCAACATACTCTTCCTCCCAGTAGAAGCCTGAACATCGTCCACTACCATCCCACTGAAATTAAAACAAAAAATTAGAACTTTAATCACAACCATCATGAAAATAGGTATAAACTAACCATAATCAATAAATACGATAAAATAACTTACATTGCGATCCAGACACTTGTAGAAGATACGATCCTTGTTGGGACCCTCCTTCTTCACTCGGTACTCCATCACAATCTTCGTCTCATCACGACACTTGCCGCATGGAATGAGAGGAAGGCCCGGCCTAAGTCGCTTTGGAAACCCATGAGAGGCCGAGGACCCGGAAGCAGTTGCCATCTACTCTCTATACTCATTTTTTAATACACTATAAATTTCTCCTTTTATAAACAAATAAAATTAAGAAACTATAAAATTATCTAGATCTCTATACTCATTTTTTAATACATTATAGCTCAAAAACATGTTTTAATAAATAACCATCCGTACTAGTTGACCTTGCTTACGTGATCATCTCGGCGAGCATTTCTCCACCGGACGGCACCGTACTTGGTCAAGGAAGAGCTCCGATTCTACGAGGAAGGGAACACGGTCTTCCACGACCGTTGTCGCTCTCCCTCGTAGAATCAAAGCTCCTCCTTGATATCCGTTACCGCTCGGCAGAGAACATGATCGCCGAGCTGAACACGGTCCGCAAGTTCAACTAGTACGGATTTTCTATAATTTTCTAACTATTTTCTAAGTTTATATTTATATATACTACGTTTAGGTACGGTGATTGATAGACTACTGCGACGATATCGGGACATGTGAATAAAAAACCATCCATACTAGTTGACCTTGCTTACGTGATCAGCTCGGCGAGCATTTCTCCACCGGACGGCACCGTACTTGGTCAAGGAAGAGCTCCGATTCTACGAGGAAGGGAACACGGTCTTCCACGACCGTTGTCGCTCTCCCTCGTAGAATCAAAGCTCCTCCTTGACGTCCGTTACCGCTCGGCAGAGAACATGCTCGCCGACCTGAACACGGTCCGCAAGTTCAACTAGTACGGATTTGCTATAATTTTCTGGAGTAATAGCATTGGACTATGTCCATACGTCTAAAAATCTGGCAGATCAATTTACTAAGGGACTATCACGTAATGTGATAGATAGTGCATCGAGTGAGATGGGACTAAGACCCACATGAAGTTCTATCGTAGTGGCAACCTGTCCTATGTGATCGGAGATCTCATGAATTAGGATGGTGAAACAAGCTATGGGTAGACTGAGGGAAGAGACCCTTTTAATAAAGGTCAATCTCTTGAGTAATGCACTTATCTTCCTATCTGTATGGCAGGTTGGCAAATACCTCAATGTGATCCGAGTGGCTTAATGAGAAGCAAAGATGTCGGCCTACAGGGCATCTTAAAGGAACACACCTATGTGAGTTCGATTGCTAGTCACAATCTATGAGATTTGGGTGATCTCTAGATACTCATGAATAGGCCAGGAGTATGACTTATATGCTCCAACCAGAGGGAATGCTACAGGCAGCCTAGTATCAGTAAAGGAATCGAGTGAGCCTCACTTTGCACAAAACTGTCAATTCAAGGCATAGTCCATTGGTCAGTTGTAAATGAGTGTAAACTCCTTTTCTAGATGGATGTTCAACTTAACAGTCTCCATCGAAACACTGGTATATCAAACAAGCTCAGAACTGAAGACATTAACTGTGGACTTCTGAAGTTTGGTGGGGATTGTTAGATTAATTTGGGCCAGGCCCATTATTTATTCTAATTAATCAAATAAACTTCAAAGGCCCACAATTATTGTTAAGTGGAAAAGTGATTAGTACCACATGGGAAATTCACTAAAAAGGTTCTCAACTTAAATAGTGAGTCTTAAGACTCTCACATAGACAAGTTGAGAGGGAGAACCGGGAGGCCACATGCGCGCGCCGCCGCCGCCGCCGAGCCACGCCGCCCGCCCGCCCGCGCACGCGCGACGCGTCGGGCCGGGCCGGGCCGGGCGTGGGCGTGGGTCGTGGCCTGGCTTGGCCTGGCCTGGTTTTGTCGCTTGGCCCAACCAAAACCCTAGCCGCCGCAGCCAACTCCCAACGCCCAACCACCCTGTCCAGGTTCATTCCCCCGATAGGGCCTAATGGACAGATGGGGAACGGCGTGGCTATAAGGGGGGGCGCCCCTGTCCGGCGGGGGACAGACCCGACTCTTCCTCTTCCTCCTCTCTGCAACATCTGAGCGTTGAGCTGTTCGTCTGCATCTCCGACCGGAGTTCCCTGCGCGCACAGGGAGCTTCGGTAGCAGGCCTCCGGAACTTCCCCCGTCAAGCGTACCTGCACGGGTAGGCGGGGAATCAAGTTTTTGGGGAGCGCCGGCTTCACGGCGCGACTGCTGCCCCATCTCCGTTTTCTGCAGATTCCTGTTCGGGTGCTTCTGCTTCTGCTTCCTGACGGGAGAGTCCGTGCTACTGCTCCGACACCGCACCTGCTTCTGCTTCCTGACGGGAGAGTCCGTGCTACTGCTCCGACACCGCATCTGCAGAAGCTTCCCGGCGCGACCTCCTCTGCAACATGGTGGACACGAGGAGGACTGGTGCCCGCACCAATGCCACCGACGGAGAAGATGGTGGCTCACTGTCCGTGGGTACCGGCAGTCCCACCCTAGGGTATAAACCTAATCCCACTGTGCGCTATTGTTCATATGCTTTTCTGTTAGCGTTGATAGCGTACTTGGTTGCTGCTCCGTTAAATACTACCTGCAGTAGTGGTGGTATTACAGTATGGTTAGTGGTACTGTTACTATTGGTTAAGTCGTTTTTATGGATTAATATAAGTCGTAAATTGACCAAATGTTCAACATTCATTGGCAGAGGTCTCTGAATTTGCCGACCTTTGGGAGGCCATCAAGGATACGTAGTTGATCAACAATATGGAAGACGATATAAGATGGCGTTGGACAGAAAGTGGAGAGTACACAACAAAAAGCGCTTATGAAATTCAGTTCCAGGGGACCTTTTCCAAGCTCAAAATTATGCCAATTTGGAAGGCCAAGATGGAACCGAAATGCAGATTCTTCGCATGGACACTAATGCACAAAAAAATTCTGACCGCAAACAACTTGATGAAGCGAGGATGGACGGATGATCCCATATGTAAACTATGTACAAATGATCAAGAGACACCAACGCACTTGTGTAAAGATTGCCCTTTCACTAAGGAAGTGTGGGAGTTGATCAAGATATGGTTCGGTTTAACTGACCTCAGCTCCATAAACACAATTGGGTAGCTTCATAATTACTGGCGAAGATGTAGGAGAAAAGTTGACAAAAATCAAAGACGGCACTTCGACGGGATCATAATCTATTTTTGGTGGAATATCTGGAAAGAGAGGAATAGGTGAATTTTTCAACAAAAAAGTTTGAGCCCAAGATAAGTCGCAAGTTTGTGCAAAGATGATATAAGTCAGTTTTCTTTGGCGACGGCTCCAATTCATAATACGGCGAACTAGCAGTAGACCTCTGCTCCAGTTGGGCCAGGGTTCTTGTTTTCGGAGTGTCCCTAGTCTTAGTCTTTTTACTTGTTTTCTTTCGTGCAGTTGTTTTTTCTGCCGTTTTGCTGGTTTTTGTTTTGTTTAGCAGGAGACACTGGTGTAAATAGGGAGTTGTATTTGCTCTTTTTTTCTCTTTATATCGTCTAATAAAATCCGCGGCAAAGCTTTTGCCGCCCTTTCGAAAAAAAAAGAATGGCCTGCCGCTGATGTCTATCGTTGAGCATGCAGTTATGATGGAAAGAAGATTTCGATGTTTGATGCCCCTCAATGCTTCACATTCGGACAAGAAGCTTTTCTCTGCACCATGAATGTCAAGGTCCAGAACCTTCACTGCGACTTCCAGTTTAGAGGGGATTAGTTTTCCCCTGTAGACAGAACCATAACTTCCCCTGCCAACCAAGTTAGCGAAGTCCCCTGTGGCTTGAGCTAGGTCCATGTAAGAAACTTTCGGAAATTTCTCAGCAGAATAAGGCAACGACGACTCTGATCTTGACATCTTCTTCTCAATGATAACAAAATAGATCAACAATAATAGTGACATGAATCCAAATATTGGGATCAATACTCGGATCAAATAGTACTGTCTCTCTAATCTTCTAGAAACAGAAGCGCATGGGGGCATGTGTAGATCGAAAGATCCTCCACAGAGTTCCAAATTCCCGCTGAGAGAAATAGCTGTTGCATTTGTAAAAACATCATTGAATGGTATTTCTCCTTGGAGACGATTGTAGGAAAGATCCAATTGTGTGAGATTTTTCAGACCACCTATAGTTGTTGGAATGGAGCCCGACAGATTGTTATGTGAAAGGTTGAGCATGCTCAAACTCATTAGACTGCCAAAAGACATAGGAATACTTCCGGTGAGAAAATTCTGGTCCAATTGGATGATTTTCAACTCTTGGCACTGACTCAAAGTGCTAGGGATAACCCCACTAATTTTGTTGGATGAAAGACGGAGTTCGGTCACACATGTAGTCAATGTTTGGATACTAAAAATCTCTGATGGTATGGTGCCCTGTAAACTATTTCTGGAAAGATCCAAAGAGGAGAGTTGCTGAATGTATGACTAGCTGACGGGTATGGAACCAGTGAAGTTGTTTTCTTCGAGATAGAGTTTCACTAACTGTGTAAGATTGCCAATGGAGGATGGAATGGGTCCATTGAAGTTGTTTTGGTTAAGTTCAAGATTTTGCAGTTCTATTTGCGATCCGACCCAATCTTCAACTGTACCTGTCAGACTGTTGTTACTTAGTGCCAAGCTAACCAAGCCATACAAGTTCCCTATGCACGACTCACCCTGGGCATTCGGTCAGACCGAACCGATCGGTTTGGTTTCTCGGTCATTCGGTCAGTTCGGTCATCAGAAACCTGGGACCGATCGGTCTTTGCAAAAAACGAAGACCGAGGAAGTTCGGTCTCGGTTAGTTCGGTTCGGTCTCGGTCACGACCGAACTAACCGGACCTGAGTAGCAGCCACAAACAATAGCAGAATCTATAGCAATTTTCAACAGCATGCTTGCTATTTGAAGGCAAAAAAATAACAACACAATATATAAAACAAACCACACATTATTATGACAAGTTCTAGCACACAACTTTCTCAGTTCTCACAAATCACAATCACACATAATGACATTACGAACGAAATCTACAGAACTACGGTCAGTTCGGTCACTTCGGTTAACCGACACATATGACCGAACTTCTATCGGTTACTTCGGTTAGTTGGCAGCCAGGACCGAACTCATGACCGAACTTTTTGGTCTCGGTCTTTTCGGTCTCGGTCTCGGTCTTTTCGGTTCGGTCTTCGGTCTTCGGTTAATTATGCCCAGAGTGATGCACGACGGAACTATCCCCGATAAGTTGTTGTCGTCCAATAGTAGATATTCAAGTCCGGTGGGCAGCTCACCGATATAATTAGGAATGGATCCACTTAGCCGATTCCCAGCTATTGAAAGCACATTCAGATTGGTACAGTTTCTCAAGGAATATAAGAATTCCCAACTTTGGATGTCTGGTGTTTCAAGATTGTTGTCCTCAAGGTTTAGTTCATATAGCTTAGTGAGCCTACCAAAAGAAGTTGGAATTACACCTGTGAAATAGTTAGCATCTAGAGCTATAAGCTTGAGCCCTGAAGCATTGCCTAATGAAGCTGGGATTTGACCTTCAAAGTTGTTACTGAAAAGTATAAACTCAACGAGATTAGGAAGCGCATCGCCGAGGTTGGATGGCAACATCCCATGCAGCCTGTTCCCGCCCAAGTCCAGCCCTTGGAGCCAAGGCATATTGAGTAGGACTGTTGGGAATTCTCTGGATAGCATATTGCCACAGAGGAACAGAATAGATAAATTTGACAAAGCTACAAGCTCATTGGGGATGCTACCTGTGAACTGATTATTAGGTAGAGAGATTTTTCGAAGCTGAGTGTTGTTGAGGGTTGGTGGGATAAGTCCGGTTAGATTATTGTAACCAAGGCTTAATCGTGATAACTTGGACGACCAATTTTCAGGGGAATTTCACCCTCTAGAAAGTTGTGGTTGAGGACTAGTTCCCTAAGATTGGAACAGTTTGTGAGTGTATCTGGAATAATCCCTTGTAGTGAGTTACTCTTCAGATCAAGCAACTCCAATCTGTGGAGATGCGAGAGATCTGGCAAGTGGCCAGAGAAGCGATTCACGGACAGGTTCAGTGTCCTAAGGAACGTTAAGTTCCCAAGTGAGGGGGAAAGTGTGCCCGTCAAGCTTTGGCCAGCGAGCTCCAGCGCGGTCACACGGTCTATTTGCGCCCGGCTGCGGCATGAGACACCCGCCCAATGGCAATAATGAGTACTAGTGGTCCAGTTGCTCAATATTAGCCCCGGATCATTGGCGATGGCCTGCTTAAAATCAAGCAGCGCAAGCATGTCCGAGCTGTTACCAGGGATAGTTGAGCACTTGAGCAACGGATGTTGCCAGCACAATAACATAGCAGCAGAAATAATGCCATTACTACGAGCATGTTGCTCTTCACGGGTTGCTTAGCGCAACACATGGAACACTGGTCACCTGCAAAAAAAGTGAAACGAAAATACAGTTTTGTAGTATGTTGACAGTGGAGCGGCTAGTATAGACCAGCCATCGAATGCCTAATAGTACACTACCGGAAACGCCTAAGTTGCCGAGTGTCCCCAGCCACTACTGGAGGCGCATGCTTTGCCAAGGGCCTCTGGCCCTCGGCAAAGGACTAGAAACCCTCGGTAAAGGCTTTGCCAAGGGCTGCCCTCGGCAAAGACCCCTCGGGGAATTTTTAGACGGCGAAGGGGTCTTTGCCGAGGGCCCTTTATCGGGCACTCGGCAAAGCCTTTGCCGAGGGCCAGGATGGCCCTCGGCAAAGAAAAGACGCCGTCAGATGCCGGCGCCGTTGGCGGTTTCTTTGCCGAGGGCCGACCCTCGGCAAAGAAATGGTTTTTTTTTTGAATTTATTTGCCGAGGGCCGACCCTCGGCAAATAAAAGTTTTTTTTAAATCTTTGCCGAGGGCTTCCTCTATGGCCCTCGGCAAAGAAATTTTCAGGATTTTTTAAAAATTCTTTGCCGAGGGCCGGCCCTCGGCAAAGAAATGGTTTTTTTGAATTTTTTTAACCCTTTGCCGAGGGCCTACTCCCTGGCCCTCGGCAAAGAAATTGACAGGATTTTTTAAAAATTCTTTGCCGAGGGCCGGCCCTCGGCAAAGAAATGGTTTTTTTGAATTTTTTTAACCCTTTGCCGAGGGCCTACTCCCTGGCCCTCGGCAAAGAAATTGGCAGGATTTTTTCCAAAAAATCTTTGCCGAGGGCCTTGGTCATTGCCCTCGGCAAAGAGGCAGAAATTTAATTTTT
>NC_089587.1:181302441-181316115 GCF_019320115.1 Miscanthus floridulus | reverse complement strand
TGTGATTGGATATTTTATTGCATTTGCGTCCATCTTGGTGACTCAATGAATTTCAGCTTGTATTTACAATACAAAAACATCTGGCTGCAGATCTGCCTGCGTCTTCGTTCAACTAAAGCATTTCCAGATTCTGATAGGTAACCTTGTTTTGGAAAAAAAAACAACAGCATTTCTGAATGTAAACATCATCCCCAATTTAATCGTATTTTCCAGCTCCTTTGAAGAATGTAATGGAGCTGAGTCCCCACGAAAGATGATACTGAATAAGCAACGCCAAGCGATGATTGAAGGCATTGGTCCTCTGCAGATCATATATAAACTTCCTCATGATGAAGTACTTTTCTCAACAAATTATAATGCCATATGTAGGCGTGCAGTATCGTATACTCACCAGAACTTATAATTTATTGATACATCCAATTTATCTCTTATCGTTGCAGATTGTTCACCAAAGTTACTCCTGTGCTCTGGAGAGATGTTTCTTGCTCCATGGCCGTATGTACATCTCCCAATGGCATCTGTGCTTCCACTCTAACGTATTCTCCAAACAATTGAATGTAAGCAAATATTTTGAAAATGGTTCCTGGAACTTAATATAGCTGCTTCATATATAATTAGAGGGTGCATACAGTGATTGAAGATGAAGTGTGCATTAGGCTTCTCTCCAGCTCTCTTCAAATCCCAAACTGATCCTTGGACAGTTGTAAATGATGAGAGGGCAGGGCACATCATAATATCATTTCATATGCCTAAGAAAATCTGTAAAAGTTGAGTTGTTCTTCTAGCAGCTCACTGGCACAAATAAGGTCACTGCCACAACCAGTGCATAACAGTATCAAATTAAAATAGCGACAAAAACTTTCAGGCCAACTTTTCATATTTTATCTCTATATGATATCATTGAGTTCCTTCTCTAAGACCTGCATTTTTTTAGATGATTATTCCATTGCAAGACATATACGAGGTATGCAATCCATATGGCCCTTTCTGGCATACAAACAGTGTTTGTTTTCTTTTATTGAGAGCTAACATACAAATGAATTTATCCTGCAGATAAAAAGAAGTCAGCATTCTCTTATCAATCCAGCAATTACTATTTTTCTTAATGCTGGTGCAGGTGGACATGGAACACCTCGTGCGTGCAGTCAAAATGGTAAATCAATTTTGATTAGCACTTTTAATAAGTTATATACAAGCATACACCTAATTAGAAAAGTAGGCCTTATGGATTTTGTCTGCAAGATTTCTGAAAACTTCAATCAGAGAGTTGAGTGTATTTACAAGCTTAAGTACTCCTGCAGACAAAGCACCATCACACATGTGCCGTGTTTTTTCACCTTCCATGTTGGAAAACTATGAAGAGAATTTTACCATTGAGCTTGAGCATCCGTCTAATTTTTCAGGAAGGATCAGGTATACCTTCGCATCATTCTGGAGTAGAAACCGTACATTTAGAGCTCTAGAGGCTGCACTACAAAGTTATGAAGCAACCTTGGAAGCTGAAAAACAGGTACTTAGTACGTGTTCGAACTTTATGTTTCGATATCTTCTCGCCAAAAATAACCTGATGTTTATACTTGTTCTCCCACAAACAGGTGAGAGCACATGTACTTATACAAATAGAACGTAACAGTGTGTTCTGCAGTAAGTCAGACAACACAAAGACACCAGAAAAAAACATTGAAAAGGCTATAAAATTCCAACCTTTCATCAATGACCATGTTCTTGCAGATGTAACCAGTGTGAGCATCCAACTTTGTTTTTCCAATTCTTCTGATGCATAACCCATTTCCTAATTCTGATATAACTCATCTTGCAGAAGTTCTTCCCTGGCACACCTGAGAAGTTTTTCAGTACAATATTAGGTGACAATTCAATGTTTTTCCAACAATATAGGGATGCAAGAAAAGATACAAATTTGAAGGTGTCTATTTGTCAGTTGCACTATCTACATGCTCTGTTTGTTCATGTTAATTTCTTGGAGCTGCTACTAATTTGACTGCTAACAGTGATGACCAACATCATTTAATAGATAATGTTTTCTTTACTGCAGCTGAGCAGGTGGTGTGCCTCAGAAGAGTACGGTGGCAAGGTTCGTGAAGTGACTTTCAGGTCACAGTGCCACAGTCCTTTGTGCCCTCCAGACACCGCAGTGACAGAATGGCAGCATGCTTCTTTCTCAAGGGATAAAAGAAACTTGGTAACTATAACTTAGAGCAGATTTATCAATGCAATTTCTTGGGGAAGTTTTCTCATTGACGAAAGGATGAGTATTTGTCTGATTTCAGATCTATGAGACAAAGCACCAGGCACATGATGTTCCTTTTGGTTCTTACTTTGAGGTATTTAGCATCTTTTATAGTACATTCTTAAAGAATAATAGTCAAAACTGAATACTTAAAGAATTTGAAAGATATCTATTAGCAAACTAGTAGCTCTATGAGACTCAGTAACTTATGTGTTTATAGAAATAATTTATATTTAATAGCAACCTTCAGCATTTTATGTCTTTCTTCAGTTAATATTGCACATGTATAAGTAATTTAACACTTATTGAATTAATGCAGTCACACACTTATATTCATCACTGAAGCTGTAATGCTAGTTAACAGAACATAAAGATTAACCATTTCTTTTCCATACAAGACTGTGCGTTATTCAATTTTGCTAGTATGAACATAAATATCTTTTCATTTAGAGTAAGTTGAACTAGAATACATGAGATGCGACTGTGGCAACGCTACACATGAGGAGGGAGAGGTGAGTTTGGAAGGTTAAGTGGTGCCTAAGAAAGATACCTTCCGTTATCTAGGATCGATGCTGCAGAAGGATGGAGATATTGATGCAGACGTTTGTCATAGGATTAAAGCAGGGTGGATGAAGTGGCGCCAAGCATCTGGCATTCTCTGTGACAAGAGGGTACCACAAAAGCTTAAAGGCAAGTTTTATAGAATGGCGATTAGACCCGTTATGTTGTATGGAGCAGAATGTTGGCCTACTAAAAAGACGACATGTCCAACAACTGAGCGTCGTGGAAATGCGTATGTTGTGTTGGATTTGTGGTCATACAACGATGGATCGAGTTCGGAACGATGATATACGTGACCGTCTAGGGGTAGCATCAATTGAAGAAAAACTTGTCCAACATCGATTGAGGTGATTTGGCCATGTCCAAAGGAGACCTTCAGAGGCACCAGTGCACTGTGGAGTTCTAAGTTGAGATATAAATGTGAGGAGGGGTAGAGGAAGACCGAAGCTGACATGGGAGGAGGCAATAAAAAGAGATTTAAAGGGTTGGGATATACCTATAGATCTTTGTTTGGATAGGAAGTGCTTGGAAAACAGCTATTGACGTGCCTGAACCGTGACTAGAGGCTCATGTTGGGTTTCAACTCTAGCCTACCCCAACTTGCTTAGGACTAAAAGGCTTTGTTGTTGTTGTTATTGTCGTCGTTGTTGTTGTTGTTGAACATAAATATCTTTTTCAACAGGGGAGAATTGTGGCTGATACATTTTTTATAGATCCACTGCAGGTGGTCGCTAAGAACAAGCCTCCAGTTCGACATGTCAAGTAAATATAAAGATCGGTTAGTTGAATTGCATTTCCATAAAATCTATTCAGCAGGACATTTTCCGATAATATACATTATCTTTCTGCAATAATAGGTGTAAACATGAAGAAATGGTGCATATTGCAATCCAGAATAAAATCTGGAGCAACCGATGAGGTATGCAATGACACCTTTGATACACTTTCCTAGCTAAAGAATATATGCACTGGCGACATGAGGGTTCATTGATATTTCACAACTCCAGTAAAACAAGAAAATGGAAAGACAGTAATTACTTCAGAATTCAAATTTCTTGGACCAATTTATAACACCATAATTTCTAGCCTCTTAAAACTTCATCCGTCTTAAACCTGAGGCAGAAAGGATCAGTTTTAATCTCAGTCCAATAGCTGAACGTTCTGGGCTTGAGGCAACCTCTTTTGCTCTCAATTAGGATTTAGGAATGTGACAGAAAGATGGTGAAGCGACTCGAATTGGCTCTGCAGCACACAGCCCTCTGGTTATATCGAGCATAAGATCAAATAACCTAATACTGATGTTTTCAGAAGCACCATTGATAGTTTTTGTTCTTGACATGACCTGTATTCTGGTGCAGTACCGGAGAGAAGTTTGCAAGATTTTGGAGGCTGCTTGTGATTATTTCCTCAAATCTGAGTCAAATAGCCATGACAGTGACGAGATTGTGATGGCATCTTCACCGTGAAAGCCTACAGATGAAAAACACCTACACACTGCCATGCACATACACAAGTGCAGTGCAAACAAGTTTGCAAGATTTTGCAGGGTGATTGTGGTCACATCCAAAAGCTGGGGAACAGACAAACCAGCAATTACATTGTGCAGATATCCAAGATAAGTGCAGTGGGAAGCCACCTATGGAATTGCATACACATGAAGAAGATGCTTCAGATCATGGAGACATTCCTGCGAAGTAGTGAACCAGTATGATGTGTCGTTCAGTACATAAACCAAGTAATCATAGTAGTTACCTAGAACAAGATAGGTTACATTGATGTTACATACAATGCTCAAAACAAAAGAGAAACTTCAAACTTCTGCAAGGATCGGTGCAATTTGACCTGTTGATGTAGTAGTGCAAGTTAATTAAATTACCTTAACCAATTCCTATAACATAATACTCCCATAAAAGAGTACACGGGACAGAAATCTCTCCCCTCATTCATTGACACCAATCAGTTCCTGGTAACTTGTCTGTCAGTTTCTGACTTCAAAACTCCTGTATGCAACATATATTGGTGGTAACAATTTGACATTTGTCCTTCTATGATGGATTTCTAACCTTGATGAGGTGGATGCTTATCAAATCAAACAGGAAAACAGAAGAAATGGTTTCTGATACTTTGTTGGGATACAATAATGTGCATGCAATTTTTAATCATAAGTAATCCTTCAATGCTTAAATCAGCTGGGAACTGCATAATGCAATGTAACAGTCACAAATAAACAGCTCAGATAGTCCAAATGGATTGGCAAGACAAGTATGAGAATTTCCATTATAAGGAGCGGCTTTGCATGCAAGAAGCATAACACTTTGTTTTTAGAAAGTACTAGTAAAGTGAGTGACGTCACATACCAGCATTGGATGCAATCAATGCTGCTTAATGACTATCTTTGAGACCAATATCATCGTGATATCTTCGAGTGGAAGATCTACCTTGCATTGACATATAACTGATACACAATATATTTGCGCAAAAGATCTCTCTAGTGATTGGCAATGTTTCTATTTGCAAAGGAGTATTCCACACATCACGTGGTAAATGCTTCCAATCACATTAGTATTGACATGTACAAGCATGGTTTATATATGTTACAAGTCCAGAACCTATCAATGTTTTTTTATGAATTACTCTTAATAACAAAATAGATGATGTTCTGCATAAGGCAGAAGGTTATATGAATGACCATGCCATTGTTCTACTCTTCTAAATTACGATCAAACATCCTAACATAATTACAAGATAGCCAACATGGGACAAAACCAACAAGGTGACAGACGATTCAGATACAACTAATCCCCATAATAATCCGAACATTTAATATATCGTATAAAAAGGTCAAAACATCAATTACATCAAATTAAAAAGATAACCCAAGAGAATAAGCTTATATTCTAAACCCTACAGTTCTCTATATTTTTTACATGAACAAACAAAACATAATGGCAAACTGTATGTTAGTGCTACTGATTATTTACAGGTCCTAAATTATGCCACTCTGGTTTGTGTAGGAAGTATAAATTACAACAGTTATCATGCATTCCTTGACCTAAACTCGTTCTCAAGCTTCTTCACCTTTGCCTCTTGTGCTTTGATACCACTCTCAAGATTCTTGATCTTTTCTTCTTGCTCCTTTATTATCAGAGTGAGGGACCTAACATCTAAAGCCCCAGAGATTTGGTTAAGTGACTGAGCCTGTAACAATATTAAAGAAGAATCAAACCATATCTCTTGTTTGGAAAACCGTAAAACATAGTACGAGTTGCAAGACTTAGTAGGAGCCAATTATTACACCTTGGTGTGAAATATATCACCTACTCCAGCACGTTGATCGCTTTGGCAAAGCTATGCCAGCACATAGAGGCATACAGTTGCCTTCTGATAAACACGTTTACTCTTTCACTGGTTCAACAATTACTCACAGCTTCTAGTTGTTGAGTCTTGAGTTAAATAACCGTCAGTTTTTTTTTTAACTCGGAGCTTACATACATCAGGCAAAATAGGAAGCTAAACTAAAAATGGTTTTTGCATTTACATTCAAACTTCTATAGGACAGTACAGTTTAAATCCAGTTAAAGAGGGTCAAATAAAGATTATACTAACCTTCTCAAGGAGTTGTAATCGTTGATTCATATCATTAACGGCAGCATTTTGTCTTGTACTTGCTTGGAGAACATACAACAGATGCGTTTGAAGTAGCTTCGAACAGTGATTCTCAAGATTACCTTGTGGAAAGGCTGTTTCACATCCAACATGGTAGAAAGGACAGTTAATAAGCTTCATAGCGCAAACTGTTGCACAATGTTTGTCCATCTCACAACGCATAACATGTTGCTCGCACAGCTGCTCACATGGCAGGGCCTTAAATGGACAGATGGAGTCATGCTCCTCGATATGAATGGCAGAAAGTGAAATTGAGCATCCATCATTTTTGCAGTCCACTACTCTAAATTTGCACTGACTTCTATGGTCAGCCAGCTTGTCTTGCTCAGCAAAATTTTCGGGACAGTGGAAAATGCACTTCATGTCTATGCTTTCAAGAATAGTCTCTGCAGTAGCCTGCCTTACGTCCAGTGTCCACACATTCTCCATCTCCATCTTCTGCATAAAATCTTTAATTTTGTTCAAGCGGCTTTCACTAGACAAAAACCCAGACACATGGCTCAGCAAGTTCCTTTTGGAAGCCACAAATTCATCAATCAAGTCTGATAGGAACTCGGTCGGCCTGGTGGACGCTTTCATCAATTGATCTGAATGATCCTGGGCTCCATCCACAAACTCACGAATAAGCGATTCAGTTCTCACAAGCAGATAATTTTCTAGCTCGGTCTTCACAGCAGCAACTACAGAAGATGCGCTCTTGAATATATCGCCCGTGGTGCTGTCCACTGAAGCTGTGGCCAATCCACGGAGCAGGAGTTCTGCCATGCTATGTACAACCTCGGTGTCACATAGGTCACACCGTGAACTATAGCCATCTTCCTCCACCGCACTCATAAGTCTGTCCAAAGAAAATCTGAACAGTATGCTTCAATTGGTAAAAACAGAAAAGGAAACTAACACAGAATATATAAATTTAGAAACAGGTCAACATCTATCCTTGTATACTGAAGAAACAGGTCATAAGCAAGAACAGGGAACCGATGGCCAGGACCATCTCCGGGAGTCCTGCGCCTCCCGGGCCATCAACAACTAAAGTGGGATAAGGAAGAGAACTAGACGCGAGTTATCTCCCTAACAGGGGCACTGTATGGAGCCTCTGGGATCGAATTGGAGCACCGCACTCCCGAGCCTTGATGGCACAAATTGAAAGAAGAACGCGATTCGTTGACCCGAGCTCTCGGGCCCGTTCAGAGGCTTAGGGGCCGGAGGTTGGGTGCTGCGCTTACCACTGGACAAGGCAGGTCGTCGTCGGGACTCGGGAGCTTGGTTGCGGCGACGTGATCACCCGGAGCGCCGGAGGCAGCGGTGGTGAGGAGACCGGCGAGGCGACGAGTCCGTGACGGCGTGACCGGAGGGGCGGGAGGGCCGGGGCCTGGATCGCTTGGGTTGGGCCGTTGGGGCTGGCGTGGATGGGATAGTGCTCACTTTGCTGAACTGAAGTCACTGATACAAATCTCATTGTTATATTTGCTCCAAAAAAATCATAGTTATATTCTTTTGTTTGCTAAAAAAAAGCTATATATTCTTTTATGGACTGGAGTTAGTACTATAGAAAAATAAAACATATACCTATTAATAGGATTACCCTTACGTTATTTGACAAAGTTAATCCTATTTTATTCCCATCATAAATTATAATCTAGTTTATAGTGTATAGCCCCTTCATCCATAGAGGTCTTTAGTTTGAACCCATGCCTATAATTTATGTCGTTTCTAGGTCTAACCTTAGGATGTTTTCCTATGTTGAATGGTGGGCAAAAATCATTGATGATTTCTCTATAACTTCTAAAGCTTTTCGCAAACTCGAGTGCTAAAGGTTCAAAATTCTAGAAATGCCCACTGTGACACCGTTCTATTTTTTCTGACCTACGTGCCATCAACAACCCTCGAAAGAAGAATTCTATGTGGTATAAATACCTCCCACCACATAAAACTAACCGTTACAACGTTACTAGAGTAGCAATGTGTCAGTGAAAACCGAGCCATCCTGTTTTGGCACCTACCGGCCGTTAGACGCACAAGAACTCATGGGCCTCAAAAATTTTGATCTTCCTCAAAAATTTTGATCCAAAAAGACAAAGAACCTATGATAAAAATCCTTATAATTTTTAATCCTCATCACAAGTCAATCTCAGGAAACCTGGCAAAATCAGGTATGTCATACGAGGGCATCCGATTTTGCCTGAGTTAGTCTCTGAATGAGATTGCCATACCAGGTCATTTGGCATACAATATTGGGCATCCAATATTGCAAACCTTAGGTTCATGTTTGTGGATTATTTTCCCACACAAATATCGGGGCATCTAATATTGCAAACCTTAGCCCATAAGGCTGGCTCTATTGATGTAAGGTGCATGTCCATATGAAAACTTATAGCACGCGTAATTGTACATTGATTGAAACAACCAAATATCGTTTCTAGCAGGCTAAGTTTAGATAGTAGATGATAAAAAATACGGACCTTACATGTACAAAGTATAAGTCGGTGAGAGGGTATAGCTCTAAGGTATGAGCTAAACTCATCATATCCTTAGGATCATGATTTTAGTAGTTATTCTTTGTACAACTTTCTTGTAAACTGATTGGCAAGACGTAGTCTTTAAAACAAAACAATATTTTGGACGTTAATCTATCTATACCATAAAAGAGCGAAGTAATTGATATATACTTGTCACCCAATATTTTCTTACCCACCTCTACTATAAACTATTAGATTAATGAGTGTCTTTAAATCTAAGGATCATGTCAATCTATATTAGTAGGTCACCTACCCTCTTACGCCTACAGATCTTACCTCTTACGCGTTCCTGCCATGGAAAACTGCTTCGGCGTCCTCCCGCACGCAGTTTTTTTTCACCCGGAAAGCAACATACCCGCCAACACGTACCCATCTGGTGGTCGCCTCACCTTTCACCCGGAAAGATGGGCCGAAGGCGGCCAGGGCCTGAAGCGAGTGCTCCGGTCTGTTGAATTTAGACTCTCGGGCCGGTCCAGAGGAAAAAAGGCCGTCCTCCTGGGCCGAGCCCTGGCGTGGAAGCCGGTCCCCGAGGGACCCCGGGTTTATGAACCCGACAATACTTTTCACAATTTGTGCAGGTTGTTCATAAGGTTGAAGTATGTTACCAGGGATTTATTTTACAAAATCATGACCTCATTTCTGTATGACTGTCACAGTTCCATGCAAGCTCATAATTAAGCAAACAGAACTTGTTATTATTAAGAATGAGATATTAGAATGGGGAAGTATATGTTACTTGATTTTGTAGTTCTTGTTAGCTGATACAGTTGTCCTTTGTCTTGTTCCGCTGGGATGAGATAATGCGCAGACGCAGGGGAGCCTGAGGTTGATGTGCTGCTCTGTTCGCTTAGCTGATAAGCCATGACTGAAAGTACTGTTGGCTGATTTGTTGTGAGAGAAAAATACTATTTGTTGGCTGAAAAAATACTGTTTGTTGGCTGATTTGTTGTGGAAGACGGAGATGTCAGGAAGGTTGGGGACCTTGGAGATGGATGCCTCGGCGTGTCACATTCAATGCTTAGGTCTGGTAAGCGTCAGTTTGATGACAACGACGATGCAATGTATCCTCTTTGGTTTAATTTTGTTCAGAAAGATGATTGTTTGCTTGACTGTAGTATATGGTACAACATTTCAATGAAACGGCTTATTGGCTAGTTCACAATGGTGACCACAAACTATCAGCGCAACTCATGGTTGAAGATCTTGAATTGTTTGAGTGATGAGGAACTGCATGTAAGTGGTGGCTTGCTGCATTTGAGCATGCGCATGGGGTGCAATCTGGGTGGTGTGTGCCAGACAACCAGCTGAGGGAAGAGCTCAGGATCTCAATTTGTTGAGAAGCTGCTGCCAGCATACCGAGCTGAGGGAAGAGCTCAGGATCTCAATTTGTTGAGAAGCTGCTGCCAGCATACCGGTCAACTAGCTGATGTTGCTACCTATTCTTTTATTCTTCACAAGGAAGCTGGTGCTGGCATTTGGGCTTGAATTATGCTGTGCTGATAGACGTGAGTATAAATTTGGTGATCTTCAATCAGAGATGGCAAATATGAATACATTTTGGGATTTTGGGAGCTTCCTGAAGCTGTTAATCGGCACAGTGGCTCCTACTCTGTAAGAGAAGTTCATTTGGTTACTACTATTATATAATTTGCAAGTAGCATGCCCATATAGGAAATGCTTTCAGGAACGCTGGATAGCTGGAACTCATGGTAAATAGTCTATGCTTTGTGGATTAGATGTAAAAAGATTTATATGACTCTCATGTACCACATGAATTTGTAATATGATAATAACATGCTGTTACAAATTCAAAAGAAAACTTCAGGTCTTCTCCATGGCACAGTTCTTTTCAGCTGTCGAAACTAATATAAAGATGTACTGCTAAGTGGAATTGTTGATTTCTCCAAGATTTACACTATGTTACTATTTTAGTATATGATCAGTAAGTTAGAAAATGGATGCTATTTGGCAGGGATGTTTCAAATTTTTGATTGTGTGATTATTTTCCATGTACGGACCTTTTGGGATGCTGGCCCTGAGACCTGAGATGATTTGGTTACTTGCTGGCTTGCTGTTACCCTCTATACCTCGAAATTGCATTTACGCTTTTCTTGACTAATAATTAGATTTGATTTGAAGAGTCATTGAAGAATCTTGGGTTTTCGAATGCTTGTCTAACCACTCTTTCTTCTGAAGGTATGCAAGGAAAATATTTTGGCTATCGCAGCCGGTTAATCGCCTTGTGCTTGTCGTAATAACATTTCTCGCTCGCTACTAACCTTTGGCTTACAAGATTTCTCTTTTGTCATGTAGATCCAGTCATCCAGTGTCCCTGAGATCCTTAGGCCTCTCGTAGGAGGAATGTACTGAGAAGTGCAAGTAGCCCTTATGGATATGTTTAGGTGTAAATCTATTGTAATAATAGACAGCGTGTGTGCCGAACGTGTATGTCAGCATGTTCGCTTGCTCGTAAACGATTGTAAATTTTCAATCAAAAAAATATATTTTTCTCTCGCACCCCTAACGGCCCGATCAGGCTCCGATGTCGACCGCGATGCGCGAGCCGTGCTGCCACCTGCCACCGCCACACTCTAAGGCATCCAGTATTCCAATTCCAACCCAATCCCATCTAATTCCTCTCCGGCTCTCCCTCCTCTCGGAAGTCCGATTCGCCAAACGGGCCCGATTCATTGCCGCCGCCCGTCGCCCGCCGGCCCGAATCTTCGCAAGCGATAACCCTAGGCTAGGGGACGGGAGCGCAGTCCCACGCACGGCGACATGGACGCTATCCGGAAGCAGCTCGACCAGCTCATGGGCGCCAACCGCAACGGCGACGTGCGGGAGGTCAGCCGCAAGTACTATGATCGCGACGTCTGCCGCCTCTACCTCGCCGGCCTCTGCCCCCACGACCTCTTCCAGCTTACCGTATGTGTCCTACCTCCCTGGTCCCCCTCATTCCATTACGTCACTGATCTAGAACATTCGAGTAGATCTGGGTTGGGTTGTCGCGCGGTTCCTGGGTTTTGGTGGCGATTTTTAATTTTTACTTGTTTGTGTTTTGCAGAAGATGGACATGGGGCCGTGCCCGAAGCTGCACTCGTTGCAACTGCGCAAAGAGTATCCTTCCAAGCCAAGAGTTACTTTATTTTGTGTATTTGTTTGTGGGGATTAGTTTTTGAGTGAGGCTTCATGTGTAAAAGGCAATTCAACGATTCATAACATTACATTTTTTTTAATTTTTTTTTGGGAGGGGGGGGGGGGGGGGGGGGGGGGGTCTGCCTAATGTTTTGGTAGGAAGTCAGTCTATACTCGGTTGGTATTTCTGAGGTGATGGTGAAATGAATTGGACAAGTCTAATGAGTTAGATATTACGATATTAGTTTGCAATTTGTGGCCTGAGGGGCTGCACATGCGATGCTACTGCACGATTGTTTTTATCTTGTGACTTTCAAATGATTGAAATGAAGAATACAACTTTTGTTAGGTTAGCATTGTGTTGTAGCTTCATATTTGCAATGATCTAGGCAATGGGGTTGCTTTATGGATGCTTCAGAATCAAGTTTCCTCTTGCTAAACAATGTGAACCAACATTAGTGACTTGGGCTCTCTTGGTAGTTTTGATGCATTCCCTGAGGCTAGGGCCAGCAGTGAACTCTGAGGCACCCATGGTATTTGTCTATTTTTTCTAATCAATGAACTTTGTCTTAATTATCATAATTTATGGCATTGTGCACACATTAGGTTCAAATGGTTTGAATTGCTTATCAAAGAATCTGCTGGATAACTAGGTGTGGCTCTGTTTGTGGATTATTGTGGTCTTGAGTGAAACTGGGAACTCCTGGAGGTTCAGTATTTGTTGTTCAATAGTGCAGAGTTGTTGGCTTACATCCCCCACCCTTATTACCCCTTGTCTTAATTATATGTTGGCAATTGGTTAAAATTACTCAGTTCTATGTCTTCCTGAGTGTGTCAATAGATATGAAGAAGCCAAAGCCAAAGGTACAGATAACTATGACTGTGAATTGAAAGAAACCATTGAAAGACTAATTGTTGAGTGTGAAAGGAAGATTCAGAGAGCCCTTAAGCGTTTGGAGGAGGAGGACTCAAAGGCAGCTATTGCTATTTCTGTCACTGCGGTTACACAGGTACATTCTGTTATTCTACTTCTGTTCCCGCCAAACTAACTTTGATTGTTCAGTTACTTGGATAAACTGAGCAATGAAGTTTGTGCATGCTTAATGCAGACCAAAGAAGTACTGGAGTTATCCAAACAAATTAGGCAGAAGATGAAGGATATTGATGCTTTTGGTAAGTTTGGTCGTTGTGGGGGTATTAACCCCTATACCCTTACGGCTAAGCTTGGGCTGGCCCGGATCGATGGGTTCAGTCCACCCGAAAGATGACGTGCGGCCCAGTTAACCTGATCGGAGTCCCGCACAAGGAATCAAGACGGATTTGGCGACCAAGCAGGATCCTGGTCGGTTAGAATAGGAATCCTTATCCGGCCAGATATGGCAATTGTAACTGACTAGGATTAGTTTCCAGATCTGTAACCCTGCCCCCCGGACTATATAAGGCGGGCAGGGGACCCCTCTAAAAAATATCTCTCATTGACATACAGCAATACAAATCAGACGCAGGACGTAGGTATTACGCCTTCTTGGCGGCCGAACCTGGATA